>NC_046262.2:50184328-50246391 GCF_009819885.2 Catharus ustulatus | reverse complement strand
TTTTGTTTTGCTAGAATATTTTTGTCTTGCAAGTTTTCTAATTTATCTGCCACCTTGAGAAATACAGCTATATAACTTCCAACAGTGAATATCAAGTATTTCTATATTATAGTAAGGTTGCATACTTCTTTCATTTTAAATTAACTTCTCAGTAGTGATGACAATAAATAAGTAGGGGATTGTGAGCTCAACCCATTATTCTGCATTACCAAGTGACTAGGAAAAGAAGATGCTATAAATTAGAATAAAGTTAATGAAGAATAGGACTAATCTGGGATTTTAGATCATAAGAATATCAAATACTCAGAATTTCCCAAATACTGTGAAATCCCCACAGAAATAAATAAAGGTAAAACATTTAGGGTTTGAAGGCTGAAATGCCTTCCCTTTTGTGAGGCTCCTCTTGGCAGAATTTGGAACAAAAATTTAGAACTCTGTTAAACACTTGGTGAGGTTACATCCGGGTTAAGAGATTGGGCTGAGCAGTGATTCTCTGGCTGAAAGGCTTCCCAGAAATACATACCCAGTTTGGAATTAGATGCTAAACAAGGGTTTCTAGATTTGTTTGTTGGTTTTTTGTTTGGTTTTTTTTTTTCCCTTGATGGCAGACTAAGAGTGAAAGGACATGAAACATACAAATCTCCAAGTTTCAATGTAGGGTTAAAAGAGTGGCTGTGTTTCAAGCGCTTTCAAAAGCTGCCTAATATTAACTTCCAATAAGAATTCATATCCCTAATAAATTATTTGCATATTTATTACTCCTTGATCTAGCATATAAATTAATCTAGTAGTCTCAATCACTTGAAAAACCCTACATATGACAAAGTAAAATGTCACGATTACTAGCTGATTAAGTATGAGTAAAGAAACCTTTCTGGTGATAATCATGATCATTATTAGCAACCAAAGTCCTAATCATGGCACGGGTATTTTAATATTGGGAATATCTTGATCAATTCAGGCACAATTTTGGAAAAGAAAGTTTACTAGTTCTTTGACACATGGAGAATTTATTTTATGAACAAAAGCCTCTGAGTTGTTACACAGGCTGTCAGCACACTGCCCCTGCAGATTTTCATTTAATGGAAGAAACTGACGAAGACCTTTGCAAGGAAAACACAGTTTTGACACAAACCAGATAGACTTGTCTGATTGAAGGAAAAGATGTGTTGAGGAATAAAAGAAGCAAAACTGAATGCTAGCAAAGAAACCCCAACAAGCATTCATTCCAATGGCAAGCTCTAAAAATAGACAGTATTGGGAAAAAAAGTAGAAAATTCAATGTTTTTTGATTCTTAGAACACATTCTTAATTCATACAGACATTATATCTCCTTGGATTTTTAAACCCATTTATCAGAGGAAACAGGATGTAAATTCTAGACGAAGGACAGGAATATGGTACTGTGACTTTAGGAGTATCGACTTCCTCATAGAGAAAATTTTTTTTGTTGAAATAATTTGCATGTTTATACAACACATACAACATCCAGAAAGGGGAAGTATACATGACACAGTGTAGTGAGTTCTAATCGAAATTTAAAGATCATCTCTGTGACATTCTTGGCTTTCTGGCACATGACATTGCATTCCAAATTATTGAAGGCACATTCATTATTAACATTCAAAGATTAAACAAATAAATGGGAAGATATCCTTAGAAATCTCAACTTTAACTGTCTGCATCCCTCAAGAATAAAGCTGTTTCATTCAGTTATTTTTGTCAACAAAGAGCACTGGGTTTTTTGTTTTGTACAGAAATTTCATGTCAAAAAAAGGAATTAAATGATCTTTTTCACTGAGAAAAAAGCATGACAGCAAAAGAAAATGGTAAAAAGTCTCCTTATAAAGTTTTGTGAAATTTCATGGGAGAAAAAATATTGTTGATGGTACTCCAGACACAGATTCCTGATATCTATATAGTACAGCATCGTGGTAGGGCAAACGGTAGTAAAAAAAACCCGAGGGGATTAAGGGTTTTAAACATCAAGAAAGAGCTAAAGTAGATGTTGGAAAGAAATTATTTATGGTGAGGGTGGTGAGACACTGGAACAGGTTTCCCAGAGATGCCCGATCCCTGAAAGTGTTCAAGACCAGGCTGGATGGTGCTCTGAGCAATCTGGTCTAGTGCAAGGTGTCCCTGCCCATGGAAGAGGGGTTCCAACACATACCATTCCATGATCCTATGAGTCCATGGTTCAATGATCCTATGTCAGTGTACACTAAGGTAACCGATCACTCAGCATCCTAGCAAAGGTTTAGATTTCATCTTTGGTGCACCCAAATCTTCACTTTCCAGCAAAAGAGAAGAAGAATTTGAAAAGAAAGGAGTTTCAAACCAGTCTTGGTCATTGGAAGGTACTCCCTCCTTCTTGTGCCCAGCTTGAAACACTGACCAGGATGTCAGATGCTCTGCAAGAGCTCTTTGGCCGCCTGGGGTCCCCTGCCCTGGTTGTGTCTCCTCCCAGCCTGGCATGCAACAAAGCATAGTGACCAGGTGGAAAGGAGACTGTACTAAGAGAATTTTTAAAAAATATTACTTTAGGGGTATAGACTAGGTTGGAAATATGAGCCAAATTAAATCTGTGGACCATTTTCTAGATATTATGGAGACACAAGATTCTGCCCTAATTGCAAGGAGTTAGTCAGTATTAAGGTCTCTCCAAGAGACCAGTGGTATTTTAAATTAAGTAGAATTTCAAGGTGACAGAAACAGTTAAGCAAGCATTGTAAATTATATATATATGATTGTCATCAAAGAGAAAGAATTCTATTTCTGATGTCACAACCAATATTTCCTAATTAAAAGAAAAAACAAAACACAACAAAACAAAGGGATTCTATGGTGTCCCGGTTTAAAGGGACAGTATTACCAGGAAAAGGGAATTCAGGAACTCGCAGGCACAAAAAAGGTATAGGTTGGGAATAACAGTTCTTTACTGAAATATTTATAAGACAAACAAAAACAGCATCAGCTATACGAAAGAAAAAAAAACAGTGACAGAACAGAATGGAATTCAGTCCCAGTCCCTTTTTCAGTCACCGATGGCTCTCCGATGGACCAGGGCGGGCGGCTTCTCAGTCGCGGCTGCTGCAGGGGCAGGGGAGGGGGCCAGGTGGCCTCACCGCCCCAGGTGGAAGAAAAGGGTGAGGAAGGAAACTCTGCTCACCGTGGGCGTCCCAGTTCCCAGTTGTTCAGAGGAAGCAGGAAGCTTTAGCAGTCCAAATCCAAGAAGCCTGATCCCAACAGGAGAAAAAGAACCTCTCTCCTCGAGTTCGGCCGGCGAGCTGTAGAGTTCTCCTACCCCCAGTGTCCTCTTACTTGCCGAAAACAAAAGCAGGACTCCACCTTTCCCTAATGGGCCATCATTGCTTCAGCTAGTCCTTTGTCTCCAGCTCTTAACGGCTAATAGGAGAGCCATCCCGGCTAGCTTAACATAATAATGGGAAAAAATTTCTAAACCTCGCCAACCCACAACATTATCCACCCCAAATTTTTTCCATGCTAACATACTACATTAAATTAGAACCTTTAAATTACATACATACATGCAGTTACAGACACAGTATCATAGGTAGTTCACCCCTAGAACAAGGTCTCCTTGGGGTATGCATCGGGTTTCTCCATCCTTTTGCATCACCCACCAGGTACAACCTGGTCCTTGAGCAAAAACCACCCCACGGACAGGATTGTCTTTGCTGGAGGCAGAGTTTACCCAAACAGTTTTCCCTAGCATACCTCTCATGTGTACCACTGGAACCTTATCCCCATCTGGTGTTCCCAAGAGCTCAGATTGGGCAGGGCCTGCTCGGTTAGTGGAACCTCGGGTATTCACTAACCACTGTGGCCTTTGGTAGATTACTTTCCCAGTTCTTGAAAGTCCCCCCACCAAGTGCCTTCAAGGTGGTTTTAAGCAGGCCATTGCACCGTTCGACCTTCCCAGCTGCAGCTGGTGCATGGTAGGGGATGTGGTACACCCACTCAATGCCGTGTTCCCTAGCCCAGCTGTTTATGAGGCTGTTCTTGAAATGAGTCCCGTTGTCTGACTCAATTCTCTCAGGGGTGCCATGCCTCCAAAGGACCTGTTTCTCAAGGCCCAGGATGGTGTTCCGGGCAGTGGCAGTGAGGCACAGGGTAGGTCTCCAACCATCCGGTGGTGGCTTCCACCATGGTCAGCACGTAGCGCTTGCCTTGGCGGGTCTGAGGCAGTGTGATGTAGTCAATCTGCCAGGCCTCCCCGTACTTATATTTGGACCAACGCCCGCCATACCAGAGGGGCTTCACTCGCTTGGCCTGTTTGATGGCAGCGCACGTATCACAGTCATGGATGACTTGAGAGATACTGTCCATGGTTAGATCCACCCCTCGGTCTCGTGCCCACTTATACGTGGCATCTCTGCCCTGATGACCTGAGGCGTCATGGGCCCATCGAGCCAGGAACAATTCTCCCTTGTGTTGCCAATCCAGGTCTATTTGTGACACCTCTATCTTTGAGGCCTGATCAACCTGCTCGTTGTGTTGGTGTTCCTCATTAGCCCGACTCTTGGGGACATGGGCATCCACGTGACGAACTTTCACAGGTAGCTTCTCTACCCGGGTGGCAATGTCTTTCCACTCGTCGGCAGCCCAGATTGGTTTTCCCCTACGTTGCCAGTTTGCCTTTTTCCACCTTTCCAGCCAACCCCACAGAGCATTGGCTACCATCCACGAGTCAGTATAAAGGTAGAGCTTTGGCCACTTCTCTCTTTCAGCAATGTCCAGGGCCAGCTGAACAGCTTTGAGTTCAGCAAATTGACTTGATCCACCTTCTCCTTCAGTAGCTTGTGCAACCTGTCGTGTGGGGCTCCATACGGCTGCTTTCCACTTCCGGTTCATCCCCACGACGCGGCAGGAGCCGTCGGTGAAAAGAGCGTAGCAGTGTTTCATCTGCTGGCAGTTGGTTATACGGTGGGGCTTCCTCAGCGCGGCTCACTTGTTCTTGCTCCTCATCATCGGCGAGACCAAAATTTTCACCTTCTGGCCAGTTCGTAATTATCTCCAAAATCCCAGGGCGATTTGGGTTTCCGATGCGGGCGCGTTGCGTGATGAGGGCAATCCACTTGCTCCATGTGGCGTCGGTGGCGTGGTGGGTAGAGGGAACCTTTCCTTTGAACATCCACCCCAGCACTGGTAGTCGGGGTGCCAGGAGGAGTTGTGCTTCCGTCCCAATCACCTCTGAGGCAGCTTGGACTCCTTCATAGGCAGCCAAGATCTCCTTCTCTGTGGGAGTGTAGTTGGCTTCAGACCCTCTGTAGCTCCGGCTCCAGAATCCCAGAGGTCGCCCTCGAGTCTCCCCAGGCACCTTCTGCCAAAGGCTCCAGGACAAGCCATGGTTCCCGGCTGCAGAATAAAGCACATTCTTTACCTCTGGTCCCGTCCTGACTGGGCCAAGGGCCACTGCATGAGCGATCTCCTGCTTGATCTGGGCAAAGGCTTGCTGTTGCTCAGCACCCCAGTGGAAATCGTTCTTCTTACGGGTGACCAGGTAGAGAGGGCTCACAATCTGGCTGTACTCAGGAATGTGCATTCTCCAAAAGCCTATGGCACCTAGGAAAGCTTGTGTTTCCTTCTTGCTGGTTGGTGGAGACATTGCGGTGATCTTATTGATGACCTCAGTGGGGATCTGGCGCCGTCCATCTTGCCACTTTACTCCCAGGAACTGGATCTCTCGGGCAGGTCCTTTGACTTTGCTCTTTTTAATGGCAAAGCCGGCTCTCAGCAGAATCTGTATGATCTTTTCTCCTTTCTCAAATACCTCCACTGCCGTGTTCCCCCACACAATGATGTCATCTATGTATTGCAGGTGTTCTGGAGCCTCACCCTTTTCCAGTGCAGCCTGGATCAATCCATGACAGATGGTGGGGCTGTGTTTCCACCCCTGGGGCAGACGATTCCAGGTGTACTGCACGCCCCTCCATGTAAAGGCAAACTGAGGCCTGCACTCTGCTGCCAGAGGGAATGGAGAAAAATGCGTTGGCAATGTCAATGGTGGCATACCACCTTGCTGCCTTGGACTCCAGCTCGTACTGGAGCTCCAGCATGTCCGGCACGGCAGCGCTCAGCGGTGGAGTCACTTCGTTCAACGCACGATAGTCCACAGTCAATCTCCATTCTCCATCAGACTTGCGCACGGGCCAGATGGGGCTGTTGAAGGGTGAGTGGGTTTTGCTGACCACCCCTTGGCTCTCCAGCTCACGGATCATCTTGTGGATGGGGATCACAGCATCTCGATTCGTCCGGTACTGCCGGCGGTGCACTGTTGAGGTGGCAATTGGCACTCGCTGCTCTTCCACCTTCAGGAGTCCCACTGCAGATGGGTTTTCTGACAGTCCAGGCAAGGTGTTCAACTGCTTAATGCCCTCTGTCCACTACAGCAGCTATTCCAAAAGCCCATCTGTATCCCTTTGGGTCTTTGTAGTAGCCACTCCTGAGAAAATCTATGCCTAGAATGGGCGGTGCCTCTGGGCCAGTTACAATCGGATGTTTCTGCCACCCCTCTCCTGTCAGGCTCACCTCAGCTTCCAGCAAAGACAATTCCTGTGATCCCCCCGTCACCCCAACAATGGAAACACGCTCTTCCCCCACATGTTCTGATGGTATTAGGGTGCATTGTGAACCAGTATCAACTAATACCCTGTATTCTTGTGGTTCTGATGTGCCAGGCCATCGGACCCACACCATCCAATAGACTCTGTTATCCCGTGCCTCTCCCTGGCTAGAGGCAGGGCCCCTCTAGCCCTGGCTATTATTCCTTTCCTGAACATACATAGTGGAGGTTCCTTCAAGTGGGTCTGACAGATCATCCTCCCTTCTGTAATGCCCAGCACCTTGGTCATGGGAGGTTGAGGCTACCTTCACTTTAGTGTAGCTCCCTCGGTTAGCATTTCCCTCCCTGAGTTGACGCACCCGTGCTGCCAAGACAGAAGTGGGTTTCCCATCCCATTTTCCCATGTCTTCCCCATGGTCACGCAGGAAAAACCATAGGTCAGCTCGTGGGGTGTACCCTCTTCCACTAGCTGAGGGGCGTGGGGCTGTAACCTTGGGGTATGAGGCTCGCACTGGTGCTGCCTTGATCTTCCTGATCTCCTCCCTCATCTCACTTATGTCACCTCTCATCCCCCTCACCTCCTTCATCTCCTCCCTCATCCCCCTCACCTCCTGGACCACGGAAGAAACCTGGGCCTGCACTACGCCATTCATCATACTGTGAAAATCCCTAAGCTTGTTAGCAACAGAGCTCACTGTTTCTCGGTGCTCATCAGCATTAATCATTGCAATGAAGGTGGTGTATTGAGATGGCCCTCGGTTTGCCAGGTTCCACAGCATGTGACCTGTGCACCTGACCTTGTCAGGGTCATTGTCATGCTGTCCATCCCTCCCAAAGAGTACCTCCAGTACCGCCACCTCTCTCAGCTGTTGAATCCCTTCCTCAACGGTTTTCCAATGCATTCTATTATGGTACTCCTGCATTCTTTCTTTGTTGACAAACCTCTCTCTTACACTCATTAAAAGCCGCTCCCAGAGGGGAAGTGGGCCTGGCTCCCTTACGAATATTTGGTCCACACCTGAGTCCTGGGACAAGGATCCCAAATTCCTTGCCTCTGTACCATCCAAGTGCACACCTGTACCCATGAGGTCCCAGACCCGAAGTAACCAAGTTGTCAAAGCCTCCCGGCCCCGTCGTGCAATATCTTTCCGCAGATTGCGGAGATTTTCATAAGACAGGGACTCAGTGATGATTTCAACCTCTGGCTCCCCTGCTGGTTGTGAGGGCCCTCCTCTCTGGTCCTCTTTGTCTAGGTGCCTTGTTTTCATTTTAGACTTCCTAGTTTCTACAGGGGCGACTGCTGCTGGCTGTGAGTGCCCTTGCAATTCAGCTGGACCCTGGGCAGATGTAACACCTATGGGTTCCACTACAGCATCACTGGATTCTCCCCCTTTATGGCAGGGCTTCTCACCAGCTGGGGAGAGGTACTCCTTCATCATCTGGCCATCTACTCATCTCTTCACTAGAAGCCCCACCCACTCTGGGTGGTTTCTTTCTGAGGTGGGCTGTGGGGCAGGGTCAGGCTCTGGGGCAGCATCCCTAGTCTCTGGGGCAGGGTCAGGCTCTGTGGCAGCATCCCTAGTCTCTGGGGCAGGGTCAGGCTCTGTGGCAGCATCCCTATTTCCTGGAGTAGGTATCAGAGTTGTTATCCAGCTCAATCCCCCGTTATCTCTTAATGTTAAATAGGACAAGCCTATCAGTAACACCAGCCACTGTACGATATCATTAGCATTCAGAGGAAATCTGAACCCTTCAAAAACTGGTGGGGTAGACCCAAAAATTTGGGTGAGGGGTTGGGAGAAAATTTCTCCTGGTGTTATTCCCTCACAGTAGGTGCCATTATTAAAGTAATCCCAAAAACATGCATTTAGTGTGTGGTATCCCTGAATCCATGTACCCGCCGTCCAAAGGAAGTTAAAAATCCATGAATTCCTCACCTTATCAACCCATAAAGCAAGTTCGATAACAGTCACAGTAGCCTTAGTTACAGGGCCCATGCTTATGTAAGGGTTTGCAAATGGGAGATATACATGTATGAACACGTGCAGCCCAAACCAGATTAAACTGGACCACATGTTGCTAGCACAGACAAAAAAAAAACAATCTCAGGCAACTGAAGAACTGTTATTCCTTAACCTCTGCCCCACGTTCGGGCGCCAAGATCTGTCCCGGTTTAAAGGGACAGTATTACCAGGAAAAGGGAATTCAGGAACTCGCAGGCACAAAAAAGGTATAGGTTGGGAATAACAGTTCTTTACTGAAATATTTATAAGACAAACAAAAAAACAGCATCAGCTATATGAAAGAAAAAAAAACAGTGACAGAACAGAATGGAATTCAGTCCCAGTCCCTTTTTCAGTCACCGATGGCTCTCCGATGGACCAGGGCGGGCGGCTTCTCAGTCGCGGCTGCTGCAGGGGCAGGGGAGGGGGCCAGGTGGCCTCTCCGCCCCAGGTGGAAGAAAAGGGTGAGGAAGGAAACTCTGCTCACCGTGGGCGTCCCAGTTCCCAGTTGTTCAGAGGAAGCAGGAAGCTTTAGCAGTCCAAATCCAAGAAGCCTGATCCCAACAGGAGAAAAAGAACCTCTCTCCTCGAGTTCAGCCGGCGAGCTGTAGAGTTCTCCTACCCCCAGTGTCCTCTTACTTGCCGAAAACAAAAGCAGGACTCCACCTTTCCCTAATGGGCCATCATTGCTTCAGCTAGTCCTTTGTCTCCAGCTCTTAACGGCTAATAGGAGAGCCATCCCGGCTAGCTTAACATAATAATGGGAAAAAATTTCTAAACCTCGCCAACCCACAACATATGGGAAAGATACATTTGTAATAAAATTACCAAGAAAAAAATCCAGTCATTCTACTAGCTTGAGCTAATATGATGACAGTTTATTTTTGCAAATACAACATACAGCATCATGAGACTGTGGAGATACGTCTTCCGAATCTGAGAAGTGCATGTCACAGCCACAGCAAACAGAAATTATGAAACATACTGAGAACAACAGAATGACGCAAATCCTGTAGTCTTCAATCATAATTTGAATGAACAATATCCAAAGGTTCACAACTTCAAAGTAAGACATTGATACTAGTGTTAACTTGTAATAAACATATTGTAGTATTTTCATGTATTGAATTCTTGTCTATCACTTGGCACTAGTCTATGGAGTAAGTAAAAGAGTTCCATATATTTACTATTCAGTAACTACAATCACTAACATCAGGAATTATTATGTCCTGAAATTAATTTAATCCCCTTCTCAGTATGTTAGCACATAGAAGTGCACTTCTCTATTTGATTTAAATTATCTAGTGAAGTTACTGGCATTATTTGCTTTTTGATTATCATGGTCATCTTTGAAAACCTTATGCAAAATCCTTTGAGAAAGCTGCTATAAAATTTGGAGCAGACATGGGTATTTTAAATGTGCAGATGATGGTAAAAAGGGTCAATACAACCAGACATAATCTGTCTATGACAGCAGCTGCAAACTTCTACTCACTGCAGATCTCTTCACCCTCATCTTGTTTCCTGAACCACATTGCTATGAACTGGACTCCCTCCAGGATCTTCACAGTCACTGGAAGGGTATCCATTAGAGGTTTCTTTTGCACAAGCTCGATATCTTCTGCTGAGGGGCAAGTCATCTTTGCGCCCTCGCTGCCCACGCTCTGCTGTGGGCAGCACAGGCTCTCCATGGCTGGCAGCTGTAGATGCTGTTGCCATTGCTGCTCTGGTGCCTGGGAAGGACGTTCACCTCCAGGCTGTTCACGCTCAGCTGGTGCTTGGAATAGCTCTATTTGCAAGAGAGGGGCTTTATGCTTTCCCCAGGTTTTCTCATTCATAGAAACCAAGCAAACCAATTCAGCAGGATGACAAGGACCTCATAGAGAGTTACCATGGCAGAAATACAGGAGATTCTTCAGCATTTTAAAAGTTTTTGAAACATTTTGTGACTATTATAGTTAGTCTGTACAGTCTCTTAGAAATACTGATGGATTTTTGTGTTCTTCAGCTATCTGCTTTCAAAATGTTTCTTTCAGGGTCTAGCTGTGTACCAAAGATAGCCACTTATTGGATCTGCCTTAAATATAGGGGTGTTCAATGGCCACTGAGATTATAAAGCAAAAGAGATGTAAAATCTGACCTTACAAAATGGTCCTTGGAGACCCATCTTTATCAAATAGTCCCAGATCTCTGCAACTGAGCAGACAGCACAGAATTGGCTGTATGATTTTCAAACATTTCTCAGATTGTAAGCACAGAGATACAGTTAAATACTTTTATGGGCCAATGTGATTTTGCTGAAAAAAATCCCTGTACCACAGATTCTAGAATATTTCCCATCCCTACTGCTACTGTTTACATCTAAGTAAAAGACTTTAGCTGGGTTTTCGTGGTTTATTTGAAAGCTACTTTATGCTCCTTCGAGGAGTTCAACCACACAACACAGCAGGCTTTTTTTCAAAAGAGTAAATCAGTTAGATTTCACAGTTCAAAATGTGAGTGCCACTATTAACTGCTGTCATTTCCCTGTGTGCTGGTGCATCACAAGATGCTCTAACGTGCACGTGGCAGATTGTGCCTCATATGTTTCTTGTCAAGGTCATTAAGGGAACTCACTCTGGAGAGTGTATCCAGAATTATTTTCCAGTGA
Organism: Catharus ustulatus; assembly: GCF_009819885.2. Lineage (NCBI taxonomy): Eukaryota > Metazoa > Chordata > Aves > Passeriformes > Turdidae > Catharus > Catharus ustulatus. The sequence continues at coordinate 50,235,152 of NC_046262.2, read as the reverse complement.
ACTGATCTTCAAATGCTTGGTCTGAATTCTGAGCCTTCTGGAATTCCTGCTAGTACCATTGTTAACTGCAAAAGGCAGGAAAAAGGCTGTGGATGCAGTAACCTCCTGTGTGATAGAGCAGCATACTAAATCAGCAAAATCTTGTCATTTTAAGATCCTCCAGGTGTTAAGCATATAAAATGGGCATTTACAATGTGCTTGAGGGGGCCCCTCCATGCAGACAGGTCCCTTTGATGACTTTATCATCCTGGCTGCAAGCCATATGATCTGGAGAGAACAGATGTGGCCTCTGTTTTCCCTTCTGAGCCTTGACTCACAAGGCCTGCCTGTGTAATCCTGCTCTTGTTACTTTGGTCGTGTTTGCCTTGGGACAACACTTTGCCTCCAAAGATGTTTTAGATGCAGGAAGAGTTGATTCTTGTGTTTACAGATAGAGCAATGGGGAAATTACAGCTAGCACTTTTGGATTTCTGCTGTAATGACAAGCATCATTCCAGAATGGAGGAAGCATTAATAACCACAGATAGGAGTAATAATAATAATAATAATAATAATAATAATAATAGTGATAATAATAATAACAGTCAAAACCAATGACTAGTGAAAGACAGTGTCACAATTTATAAATGCTGCAATGTGAGTTCTTCTAGGTCACAACCCTGTACAATCTTCTGCAAGCCATTTTGCTCCTCCCTCACTAGTAAATTTTTTGTTCTTCATCATTGTCATGGTTTTGGCTAGAATAGAGTTAATTTATTTCCTAGTAGCTGGTGTTTTAGCATGGTGTTTTAGATTCAGTCGGAGAATAATGTTAATAAAACACTCATATTTTGCTTATTAAGAAAGTAGTGCTTACCCTGAATCAGGGACTTTTCAGTTTCCTGTGCTCTGCCAGTGAGCACAATGCCACAAGGAGGCATGGCCAGGACAGCTGGCCCGAACTAGCCAAAGGGACATTCCAAAAGGATATAAATTGTGGGGAGTTGGTTGGAGGCTGTCAATTGCTGCTCAAGGACAGTTTGTGCATCGGTCAGCAGATGGTGAGTAATTTTATTGTGATGCATCACTTGTTTCTCTTGCATTTTATTGTTCTCTCTTTTACCCTTGCTGTTAGTATTTTTATTATTGTCATTCAGTACTATAATTTACATTATTCTTCTTATTATATTGTATTCTGTTTCAATTATTAAACTGCTCTTCTCCAACACACAAAGTGCTGGAGGTTTTTGTTCTGATTTTCATTATCACGAGGGAAGGGAGTTGGGACGTGAGCAAGTGGCTCTTGTGGGTACTTAGGTGCTGGTTGGGTTTCAATTATGACAGTCCTGAAAGACTCTTTTCCATTATTCATATTATTTTGCTTTAAACATTTCATTCTTTCCTCCATAGTCACCACAATAAAATAGTAACCTATAGTGTTGGAGCCTAAAAACCTGATTCTGCCTTTAAGCGAACTTACTTAATTATAATGTGCTCAGAGTGCTCATGGACACAAAATAGGACAACATGGAACAAAACAAAGGTCTTAATTTCTAGCAATGTGTCAACAGTGTCAATTGCAAAGGGGAGAGAGAAGCTAATTCTTTAGGACTGGGAAATTCCAAAACACTATGTCAGACAAACTCATTAGAAAAGATTAGTATGTCTGCCTTAACACCAAAAGGAAATGTGAAGTGAAAAAGCGCTTTTATATAGGAGTGCTGCTTTTTCTTTCAAGACAGAGTCTTTATTCCTTAGGGAAATTACATTTATAACTACAGTCAAACCCATTTCCCATAGAAAAAGAAATACCCAGAAGACACTAACACAGCTTTTAATTAGCTTGGATTTCCACTGCTCTATTTCCTTGAAAAAACAGACACCCAGGCATCTTAGCTATCAGTAGAGAAAGGTCAATTGAGCTGTAGTCCATACCTGATGTTATCCATCTCAAACAGCTCCTTAGCTGGGCCTTCTTTAGCTTCCTTTTCCATGCTAGCTCAGCAGACATTATCAAAAGTGTCAATCAGCCAGCAGCTCCCATTTCTCAACTGAGTAGCCAACAAATGCCCTGACTGAACACCTTGGATTTAAATTCCTCTCTTGGAAAAGGCTGGTTTGTAAGTCATCAGAGAGGAATAGAAAAGAAGGCACAGTTCTAAGCAGTGGAATAGGGGAAGTGAACACCTACAGAGAGGATAAACACTAATAGGCACTCTCCTCCCTCTTCTGTTGCAAAATGCAAGCACAGACCCCTTGAGAGACAGGCAGGGAAAATAAACTGCTCAACTGTCAATGGTTTAGAAAGCAGATGTCTTTAGGAAATGCATCCATTCAAATCTTCTGGGTTTGCAGAAGCTCCCACACATGCTCAATTGTCCAATGCCTCCCCCTGCAACTGACTCCACCAGAGAAATTCATTTAAGCAGCAGGTGAGAACAATCCTGTAACAATATCCAGTCAATCAGGGTTAGAGTTTGCAATAAATTGATACCTGGCTCTGACAGGAAGAGGACGTTATGGGAAGTAAGTAAATGGTAAGGCGAGCAGCTGGTACTGGAAATGCAGATAAATGTAGTGCAAAAAAATTTATTCTTTCTTAAGTTACTTCTTCACTTTAGATTCATCTTTTAATTGAGCCAAAGTCATTCAAGGTGTCTCTTTAAGAAACACCTGACATACGTGGACAGACAAAATTGGAAAAAAAGAAAAAAAAAAAACAAAACAACAACAGAAAGAATAGAGAAGGACATGAATTCCAAGAACTGATCCTTGGCCATGTCTTGCAGAGTAAAAGTGCCTACTTTTGTGGGGTCAGCCTCTTCCCTACATTCTTGGCACTCACTCTTTTCCTCCTAACATCCCTCAGCCCTGTCAGCTTGTCTGGTCTACAGCTTTTACAGTCTACCATCTGCACTTCCCAGTAATGCTTTCCACAGTTTCTGCTTCCTGATGGCATGTGCTGTAATGTGTGCCATTTCAGCTGTCAGGCCACTGAACAAGGTTCCTCCTGGATGAGAAATTGCCGCACACTGTGTTTCCAGCCAAGAAAACAAGAGACTGGTAGAGAGCAAGAGCTGACTTGCAGGGCCTGTGAGCAGGTCTTACATGAGCCATTGGGTCTGGGCTCTTCAAAAAGCAACGAAACGGGTTCTGTTACACTTCTACAGACTCTGTCCATGTAGACACCTGAAGCATGTTTCCCAGATTTGTGTCCTCAGATTTTGCCTTCAGGCAGGTTCATCCAGAATTCATATTCTCTGCTGCCTTCAAACTCAGATGTTTTTAAATCATACAACACTTTGGGAAATAATTGTAAGTATGCTTAATTATTATTTGACTTAAAAAAACAAATTGCATTGAAGCAGCAGTTTATTTTAAGAGAGGAATCAGAAAGCAGCTCTGGAATTGGGTTGACATCGGTAACCATGTGATACTCAATTATCTAGCATGTCAGGATAACTGTGTAGTGTGACAAATGTGGTGAACAGGATATCAGAGGATTTTGTACAACTGCACTCCTAACAAGCAGGGTGCTAGATAGTTGACTGTGACTATGTGTATCTGCTTCTGCTTTTGTTCTTTTTCATTCTGTAAACTCAGGTATACCCTGCCTATTCTAAAATCTATTAGAAAAAAAGAGAGAGGTGGGAAAAAACATCATTTTCTTTTAACTTGAAAATCTAAAGGAAACATTCAATTTCAAAGCCAGGTGACATTGGTGCCAGACCTCACTGGGCTGACAAAGTCTACTGCTGTAGAGAAAAGAGGGTCCACATGCTAATGAACTGGGAATAGATCACGTGGCAGCAGACAGAATGCCCAGTAGACACCGGTGTTTATTTAGCACATTCTGTCAGTACTGGTGTCTGCTTGCAAAGTGGGTGTTGAATGAGATATCTTTGTCATGACTCTACCACTCCATCATAAGGTCGAAAAGAACGGCCAAATAGGAGGAACTATTTTTAATGGAGAATAAGAGGAAGTGTTTTTAGTGGAAAAGAACATTTATTCTTCTTCTTTCCCTTCAGTTGCAAATATAAGGGTCAATCACACTGTTTGTAATTGACTCTTCAGATGAATGGAGAACAACTTCTGCCTCTCACAAGTTTAATGTAGCTTTTAGATAATTTTCTTTTCTTTTAGTAGTAACCTCTTGAATGTTTATCACCAAAACTGCTTATCCATTTGGCCATTTGTCCTGGTTTGGAGGACAGGCACTGCCAAGAAAAAGGCAGGAGCTCCCCCTGAAATGGAGAGTGAAAATCCCCTCCCTCCAATTTATTATAATTTGGAGATTAAGGGGCTCTCAGGAAAAGATATGGGTTTAGGAATAACAGTTCTTTACTGTGAAGTCTGATGGCCCACTGGGGACTGACCTTGCCTCTCTCCCCTGGAGGGAATGCCCTTAAGCACTCCCTCTTCATAGTGGTTATGGAAAAATTATCCCCAATATGCCCCTCTGTTATATGTTAATCTGTTGTACTCTATTGGACTCCCCCCTTTGCAGCGCCCCTGTATCGTCAGTTTCATACCCTATATGAACCCTGCTCCCTCAAATGCCCTGAGCTCATTCGTCCCTGGACCCCTCTGAGGAAGAAGACCAATAAACTTCGCCTTGGAACTTCCAAACGCGGCTCCCGTCTCTTTCTACTGCATCGGCTGAAGCGGAGCCTTACAAAAAGAGCTAGCCACTCCGCCCGGGAGCAAGGACATTCCTCTGATTCATGGGCGTCCTGTCAGGACGCTTTACCGGAAGATCGCAGCACCTCCCCCACAGCTCCTCACCGCGATACTTTACTAATGAATCTACAAGACAAACAAAAACAACATCAGCTATGAAAATTAGCGACAAAAGAGAACAGCGTAACTCAGTTCCAGTCCTTCTCGGCTGCAGACGCCGTCTTCCTGCTCTCAGTCCCAGTGGTGGTAGGAGCAGGGCAGTTCCCCCACAGCTGCCAAGAGCAGGAACAATGGCAGCAGCCTAGGTGGGACAGGGACAGAGGAAGGACTCCCCCTGCTCACCGCGTGGAGCGTGACGCTTGGCTGGGGTGCAGAGGTGGCCGGCTGGATCAGGGAAAACGCAGCAGTGCAGCAGCCGGCAGCGGCGAATGTGGGTCTCCACATTGGGAATGGCAGGGTGTGGTAGGTCGCAGCCCCCAGACGTCTTTCTTTGACGAGCACGGTCAGGTGAGTGTGTCCTCCAGAGCACAATTAGCTCTCCTCCTTCCTCCATGCCACCTCTTTGTCTTGAGCAATCAAAAGCTGGGGGTGCCGCCTGGCAGGCCTCCTCAGCATGATAATGCTCTCCAAAGAGGAGGAAATGTAAGGGAAGAAAACCCCCAACCCTCAACGTTATCCACCCCGAATTTTTCCTATGCCAACACACTACATCAAATTAAAACCTTTTAATTCTATAAATGCAGTTACAGACAGTATCATAGATAGTTCAACCTAGAACCAGGTCTCCTTGGGCTATGCATCGGGTTTCTCCATCCTTTTGCTGCACCCACCAGGTACAACGTGGTCCTTGAGCGAAAAACACCCCACAGACAGGAATTTCTTTCCTGGAGGCAGAGTTTACCCAAAAAGTTTTTCCTAGCATACCTCTCAGGTGTACCACTGGAACCTTATCTCCATCTGGTGTTGCCAAGAGTTCAGACTGCACAGGGCCTGCTCAGTTAGTGGAACCTCGGGTATTCACTAACCATGTGGCCTTTGGTAGTTTACTCTCCCTGCTCTTGAAAGTCCCCCCACCAAGTCCCTTCAAGGTGGTTTAAGCAGGCCATTGCACCGTTCGACTTTCCCAGCCGCATGGTAGGGGATATGGTACACCCACTCAATGCCGTGTTCTCTAGCCCAGGTGCTTATAAAGCTGTCTTGAAATGAGTCCCCTTGTCTGACTCAATTCTGTTTGTCTATCTTTGACACCTCTATCTGTGCAGCCTGATCTACCTGCTCGTTGTGTCGGTGCTCCTCATTAGCCCGACTCTTGGGAGCATGGGCATCTACATGACGGACTTACACAGGTAGCTCCTCTACCTGAGTGGCAATGTCTTTCCACTCATCAGCAGCCCAGATTGGTTTTCCCCTATATTGCCAGTTTGCCTTTTTTCACCTTTCCAGCCAACCCCACAGAGCATTGGCTACCATCCGTAAATCAGTGTAAAGGTAGAGCTTTGGCCACTTCTCTCTCTCAGCAATGTCCAAGGCCAGCTGAACAGCTTTGAGTTCAGCAAGTTGACTTGATCCACCTTCTCCTTCGGTACCTTGTGCAACCTGTCGTGTACGGCTCCATACGGCTGCTTTCCACTTCCGATCCATTCCCACGATGTGGCAGGAGTTTTCAGTGAAAACAGTGTAGCGTGTTTCATCTGCTGGCAGTTGGTTATACGGTGGGGCTTCCTTAGCCTGGGTCACTTGTTCCTGCTCCTCTTCGTCAGTGAGACCAAAATTTTCACCTTCCGGACAGTTTGTAATTATCTCCAAAATCCCAGGGCGATTCGGATTTCCAATGCGGGCGCGTTGCATAATGAGGGCAATCCACTTGCTCCATGTGGCGTCGGTGGCGCGGTGGGTAGAGGGAACCTTTTCTTTGAACATCCACCCCAGCACTGGTAGTCAGGGTGCCAGGAGGAGTTGTGCTTCCATGCCAATCACCTCTGAGGCAGCTTGGACTCCTTCATAGGCAGCCAAGATCTCCTTCTCTGTGGGAGTGTAATTGGCTTTAGACCCTCTGTAGCTCCAGCTCCAGAATTCCAGTGGCCGGCCTCGAGTCTCCCCCGGCACCTTCTGCCAAAGGCTCCAGGACAGGCCATGGTTCCCGGCTGCAGAATAAAGCACATTCTTCCGCTCTGGTCCTGTCTTGAACTGGGACAAGGGCTACTGCACGAGCGATGTCCTGCTTGATCTGGGCGAAGAATTGCTGCTGCTCAGCACCCCAGTGGAAATCGTTCTTCTTGCGGGTGACCAGGTAGAGAGCGCTCACAATCTGGCTGTACTCAGGAATGTGCATTCTCCAAAAGCCTATGGCACCTAGGGGCAGAGAGCTTTAGGCCACAGAAAGGTAAGCCAGTGGGGAATGCCTGGATTTTCACCTTTCATTATTTTTCAATAGAAATGACCAAAATGAAAGTTACCAAGCAGTGCCTGATCTCCACTGCCAGCTCAGTGTGAGAAAAGTGGCATTACTTTATTTGAGTGCTGGCTGCATGGGGAATCACTTCCCTAACATGTGCACACCCACGTGTCTGTACCCATGGAATTGAGACATATTCATTACTTTGCTCAAACTCACAGGCTAAACATTCCCACAAAACATTTGACTTATTTAAATCACTTCCTCAAAATTATGGACATTGAGAGTAGGAATCTCTTGAGGATCACTGGTGCTCATTTGGCAAACATCCCATTCCTCAAATTCTCCTCCTGTGGTCAAGAGGTCTAAATTGTCTGGTGCCAAAGGAGAGACACCATGGAAACAAGATCCTCCACCTACTTTTGGTGTAGTTTGTTTGCGGGCTTGGTGTTTGCAGTTTCTTGTTGTTTGTTTGTTTGTTTCGTTTTGCTTTGGGTTGGGGAGGTTTGTAGAGTTGTTTTGTTTTGTTGGTTACTTTGGTTTGGTTTGGTTTGGTTTGGTTTGGTTTGGTTTGGTTTGGTTTGGTTTGGTTTGTCTGCTTATGGTTTTAACCCAAGACCTCCAGTACACAGAGAGGTAAAAGCCCTGGCAAGCGCACACCTGGGAAGAAGCTGGATGCATAAGGAGGCAGACTTTCATTCCTAGCTTTAATAGAGTAAACCCTGCTTTGTTTCTTCATTTCTTCACTTGAGTCTTCCGCTAAAAGTCGCATTTTTTTTCCTAAATACTGACAACAGATGCTTGAATTTTTTGGTTCTCTTTTGCTTTGCCTTTGGTCTAGGATGTCTTCAAGTTGCCCTGATAAGAAGACATTCTTTACTGAAGGACACAGCAAACACATGAGATGAGGGTTTGAGTCTATGAAATGTCCAGGCCCCCAGTACTTCCCTTGACGTGAGCTGCAAGATGCAGGTGGTCAAGCTGATATTCTGGACAAGAAAAGGCAGATGTATCTTCCACTGCTTGGCAAGAAGTTTTTCCAGCAAGCAGAAGGATGTAGGAGGGCACCTCAATTCCAGGAGCCCTGCAGAATTTGTCTGCCTCTCACAGTTTGTGTGGCACTGATAAACACACAGGCTCACAGCCACACACCTGGATGAGGAATAGTCCATACCATTTCAAGTCCAAGAGCAGTATTCCACAATCACTTCTGAGCTACCTTAGGCAGTGACTAAACTACCTGTGACAGCAGCCAGAATGAGATGTGATTATTACTGAAAACTCCACTGAAAAATACCACTTTTGTTCCTTTCCCACAACCCTCACCACAATATTTCACCATGACCTTTAGTCCTCCTGGAGCTACGCAGGCAACAAATGCCACTTCCCACTGGAAGAGTCACAGGCAGCCGGAATGGGCACAGATGATGAGAATATCTTCCACTTGAGCTACCTGGGCTCTTCAATGTCCCTGACACACTTCCACCAGCTCAGCTCACTCGAGGGAGGACAACGATCCTGGCAGACCTGAGCGTGTCCAGAGACAGAGTGACTCAAACCAAGGACTCACAGCTTCAGCTTCAACGAGACTTGTGTAGTCATCACACTAAACAGTTCATGGAGATACCCTGCTGAGACTGGGAAATGTACACAGAGATTTTAGTCAGGGGGAGCAGCACTAGGACAACCTGAAGTGGTGTTTGCAGACAAAACAAAGCCAAGTGAGGAGGCAGAGAAAGCGGCAGAAGTTATTTGCAAAGTTCAACAAAGAACCATTTCACATCAAGTTCATTCCAAAACTGAGGGGCATTTTCAGGGCAGTTACCATGACTTTTTACTTTCCAGTTTTGTTTTTTGTATAACAGACTTTATGTTCTCTCTCCTTACACTCTCAAGTCCAGAGACTAAGGTGGCCCCCTAAGTGCTGCTTTCAGATGTTTCGAATTCACTAGAATGAAAAGTATGGCTAGTCTGTAATGAGTGATTGGAGAGACAGGGAACATTCTGAGTTGTGATCAGAAGCCAATTTTTTGAAGGCGTTTATATCAAGTTTCACTTGTATGGCACTTAAATAGGGTTCTAATTCTGGTAAAAATTTCCCATTGGTTACACATTCTTCATGACATCACATTGCCTGGTAACATTATCATATCACAAAGTTTCACAACATGTTTCTTGGTCACTTCTTGCGCAGGGAGCATTTATCTTGCATCTGTCTCGCCCGTGGTTTCTGCTCAATAGGGCCTATGATATCAGGCCCCCCCATCAGTTCCCTTTGTACCTGGTGCTGCAGGAAAATTGCCGTTGTCTGATGGGATTCTGTCTCCTGTGAAAATAGTTTTAGATACGTAAAGGTAAAATTTGGATTCTAAGTGTTCCCATACTAGGTTAAAACCACATCTGTGAGAAGGAAGAAAATGATGAAGATTCTATTTCCCATTCTGTAGCCAAGGAATCAAAGAAATATATGCTCAATTCAATGACTTATCACTTGCTTTGCAGGAATCAGTGTGCCAAGAATTCTCACTTTTATCAGCAATGTTAAGTTCTAGAGACAGACTCCAGGAAAATTGGTCAGAAAAAGACACATTTTTTCCACAGGCTTTTGCTTTTCATGGTGCTGTGGTTAGACCAAGTAACTGAAAACATTGGCAGGAACCCTTTGACACAAGCACAATGTAGAAATAAACAGGACAGGATTCATTCAGAGAATAACAGTTAGCTCCCAGAAATCAGGAACAGTCTGGGTACACCACCTTAAGGAATACTGCTGGCACAAGTGTTGGAGGAAAACCTGTCTAAGCATGGGAGATGAAAGGGTCAAGGCAGTGACACAGCTGTGTGCAAATGAGAAAGGGAAAATTGTGTCCTCCTACACTGCAAGCAGATCTTACCTGCTAGCAGTAGTGCACACAGGAGAGTTTCAGCTGAAACACACACACCCCCCAATGTATCGCAGATATACTGAAAAGATGAAAAATGTCTAACAGCTTCTGAAAAATAAGTGAGTATAGACTGGTTTAATGTTGCCCCTTTTGCATGTAATACCAGGAGACTAGTGAAAAAAATATATTCACAAAAAGCATATTTCCCTTTCAGAACTGCTCTTTCACTTGGAACTGGTAAGTATTCACCAGTAGCAAAAACACTAGAATTGAATTTTCGAAATGGTAACAGTTGTGATTCAAAAGTTACCATGCTATGTAGGGAAAAAATAAAGATACGGAACAATAGTACTTGAAGTGATCAGGTCTGTACATTGAGTTATGTTCTTTACTAATTCTTTTTAAAAGGGAAAGAATTAATTTTAGAATAAAATCTTAATCTAAAACCATATACTACAGCTTTAAGGATCTTCTTTCCTAGAAATTAAATTAACAATCTTTTCTGTGGCTCATTTTTACACCAATTGTTGGCCCAAACACTGAAATCTAATATCTATTATTTACCTTGTGCGTTTGTAACTGAGATTGAATTGTATCAGTAGAGTACAAAGCTGGAGAAGAGTCATGCTGACAGACACAAGAGAAGCACATTTCTAAGTTTCAGTGTCTTTAGAACACAGCTAAGGGTAACATCTCATTCTTAGCCACACAGTACTGTGGAAAAGTCAATGTAACCATTACTATACCACAGGTGTGACTAAACATTCCAATGGACAATCCACTTTGCAACCACCTCCTTCCTCATCTCCAGCAGGCCACAGGGCCAGAATGCACATATGTTTCATGACTCATAGAGGTTACAAAGGAGCTCTTAAAAATGAGACTTTTCTTGATGAAGCAGCACATAGACAGACATGTGGGAAATAAGAGCCAGGAAACATGAAGAAAGATGTTCCTTCTTTTCTGAACTCCTGTCTTCTCCTTTTGGTCTATTCATTAGAAATTCCATTGTAATTCAGTTGCTGGGATAATAAATGTGAGGTTTGTTACACTGTGTTTAAAGAAAGACAAACACCATCCCACCAAGGCAGAGCATTGGTAATTCAGGTTCTGTTTTAAGCTATTTAAGATGAAATGGGAAGAGGCTTTCCACTTAGTGGGTTTTATTTTTCCTGAGAAAGCCAGCACACAGAGGAAAAGATGACAGGGCATCTTGAGAACACTCACTCCAAAAGACTGCTCCAGAATGTGATGAGACCAACAATCCTTGTGTCAGCGTGTCACCCACAGGGCAGCGACTGAAGGGACAGGGCTGGGCTCCTCACAAGGGACCTGGAAGGAGGGCAGGAGAAGGCAGTGTCAGCTGGAACTCAAGACAAGCTGGATGTAAGGAAATTATCCACTGTGTGTGTGGGATGAGCTTCGGCCATACCGCCAAATATGCTTACATGAGTCCTCATGGTTAAACCACGTAAAGACATAAAAAAGGGCAGGAATTAAAAGAGATGGAGGAAATAAGTCTATTTTTTCCTGCTCTGGAAACTGTTTCCAGCTCAAGAGACAATTTAAAATAAAAAGAACAAGTGACACTAAGCAGAGCATTGCAAGATCACCATTGTTGTTTTGCATCGAAAAGACTTGGCTTCAGGAGGGATTTTACATTGTAACTCCCTCCTGGACTGTGGGAAAAAAAAAAAAAAGAGAATAAATTTTTACTGAGGAAAGAAAAATGCAAAATCTCATGGTGAAGAGAGCAGCATCAGTTCACTATCCCTGTAAGCCATTCATCCCTCGGGTAAAGGAACATCCTTCCAGGCTTCAGGACTTCAGCTCTGATGAAAATGCTGACTAAACTGCTGCCCCTTCCTGCTGCTGCTTCTATCTCCAAAGAACGAGAAATGTGCCAAATCTGCTGAAGACACGCAGAGACAGTGAGCAAGAACCAACCAGCTGGCTGGAAAAGGGGCAAAAAGAATGTCTTCAATTCTCTCTTTTCAGTTCCCCTTCTCCCATTTGACCTTGTCTGCTTCAAAGTGGGGAACTCTGTTTGCAACTCCAACCAAAACAGTGAAGCTCCTCAATCTAAGATCTTTTTCCTCCCTTCGGCTCTGCAGAACACGGAGGGATTTTGCTCTCACTGGACAAAGAGGAGAAGTTTCCCGGAATTCCTCAATTTGCACCCCTTTCTGACAGTTCCTGCGCTTGCCTCGGTGGTTTGGGTTGTGCTGCAGAGCCAGGGCAGAGGATGAGCGCGGGCAGAGGGACAAAGGAAGAGTTCGCAGCTCGCCCCGCGCTGCCCCACGGTGCCCGCCCAGCCCCGGAGCCGCCCCGCCCGCGCTGGGCCCGCAGCCCCGGCTCTGCCGCGCGCGTCCCCGCCAAGCCCGGCCCGCGCGGGGGCCGCGAGCGGGGCCGAGCGCAGCGCCCCCCTCAGGCCGCGCGCCGCCGGCGCAGCCGCGGCCGTTGCACTGCGGGCGTTGCGGCGACACTCGGCGATGAGCGCGATGGCGGATCTGCCGCTGCCCGCTGGGCTCAACGCCAGCACCTTCCCTGCCAAGCTGTGGCACCTCGTGAACAGCCCCCGCGTCCGCTCCGTGCGCTGGGACAGCCGGGGCCAGGGGCTGCTCATCGACCGCTCCCTGTTCGAGCGGGAGCTGCTCCGCCCGGGCAGTGCCCAGGGTCCGGCCCCGCACACCTTCAGGGCCACGCAGTTCCCCAGCTTCGTGCGCCAGCTCTACCGCTACGGCTTCCGCAAGGTGCCGGGCTGCCTTGGCTCAGCTGTGCCGGGCGAAGCCGAGGCCGGGCTGCACTACACGAACCCCTGCTTTCGCCGCGACCGGCCCGAGCTCCTACTCCGCATGCAGCGCCGGAGCGGGGCCAGCAGGCAGCGGCGGGCGGCGGGGCGGGAGCGGCGCAGGCGCCCACCCCGCGGCTCCCAGCAGCTCCCCAGGGCACGGCCGTTGCCGGACGGGCGGGACGGGCGCAGTCGCTTCAAGGCGCTGCCCAGGGAGCGGCCGCCGCTGCCGCCTGGGCGCCCGCCCAGCGGCTTCCTCCTGCTGCACAGGGAGCGGACGCTGCCGGACGGGCGGGAGCTGCGCAGCCCCCGGCCCGGCCGCTTGCAGCAGCCCCCCGGGGAGCGGCCGCTGCTCGTGCGGCGCCCGCCCTGCGGCTTCCACCTGCTGCACAGGCAGCGGCCGGTGCCGGCCCCGCGGGAGGGGCCGAGCCGCTTCCAGGAGCTTTACGGGGAGCGGCCGCTGCCCGCCGAGCGGAAGCTGCTCCGGGTCCCGCCCTGCCACTTCCTCGGGCTCCACGGGGAGCGGCCGCTGCCACTCGGGCAGGAGGGGCCCCCCAGCCGCTTCCAGCAGCTCTACGGGCAGCAGCTGCCTCCGGCCGACCGGGAGGGGCTCGGGATCCAGCCCTGCAGCTTCCAGCAGCTCCACAGGGAGCAGCAGCCCCCAGCCTCTGACATGCCAGGTAGGAAGAGAATTCTAGCCTTGCTTTTCCAAAAGATCATGAAAAGTGACCTCTTGCAGTACTTTTCTGCACTGTTCTGTCATTGTGAGACAGAAAGGCCAAAAGATTCTCTGCCTGGGTTTCCTGTGTGCTTCCTGTGATGTTTGATCCAAAGCAGCAAGAGAGCTCTGTGCCTCAAAGCCACATTCTGCGACCTGACCAATGTGTTTGGATTCCTGCAGCCACACCGGGCACTTCAGCCCCCAGTGCTCCACCTGGTAGTGCTGGTTGTGCAGCACTGATGGCCTCCAGCTCAGCACAAAATGCATCCGCGGAAGAGGAATCAGATCTAGGGCTTAAACTAGAAAAATGGATTCGGGAGATCAGGAGATCCCTGCCTCAAAGGTCTCCCTCTGCTCAGGTAACCCCATTGGATGGGAATAAAAGAGGCTGGAGTGAGAGCTTTTGAATGTTGTTACATGGCTGAGAAGCAAAGGCTTCTTGAAATTAATTTGGTTCATTATTATATAGTTATCTAATTATTCTTAATAAAGTAAGATCTCTAGAAGAAGAGGGAAGAAAAAGTCTTCCCCCCTTAGTAGGCTGAGATGTGTGAGCCTGTGTTGGCTGTGTTTGGTTGCTCTTTTTCCTGGGAAGAATGCCTCATGCAGTGGCATTTAGGGAGATGCTTTTGGGCATTCTATCAGGAGTTGTTTGATGGGAAGGAAGAGAAGAGTTTTTGGAGAATGGCACTGAAGGCAAAGTGTCCCCACACAAGGAGGGGCATGCAAGAGGTGCCTCAGTTCCAGCAGCAGATGTGGGCTCTGCCTCTTTTGTGTTGGAAGGCCAAGGCAAAGCAAGGGCTGGGCTGCAGCTGCTGCTGTGTGAGCCCTGCCGTGCGTGTAGGCACTCCCAGAGCTGTGTTTGGGGATGGGCTGGAGCTGCAGCTTTCTGTCCGTTTGAGAAATTCAGTCTTTGTGTTAGGAATCCCATTTCTCTTCCCTCTTCCCAGACTTTTCTGGAGTGTTGCAAAGGCCTTCTAGCAGTTATTATACGTGTTGGCCAAAGAAAGCCTCTCTTCCCTTGATGTGCTGACCCCACTGGGTGCAGTACATCTATGATTGAGGAAGGGCAGACTCAGGGTGGGGAGTGTGATATTTTGGATTTACTAATATCTTATTCCCAAGTGGGATGCCTTTTGTCTTCCATAAATTCACACATAGCAGTTTTGAAAAGCATTTTATTCTATACTAAAAGGAAGCATTGCAGGCTTGAACCATCTTTAGAATCTTTAGGATTCTGATAGATGGGCTATTGCAGAAGATGGGTTGGGGTTTTTTTTTACCCTCCATATTTACAGATTTTTCCCACTGGAAAATTTGATCCTGGAAATACCCTGGTCCATAAATGTTTTCCTGGATCATACGTATGGGGCTGCAGCAGAGGCCTCCAGAAAGCACCACCTGGATTGTCTGAGCGGTTGCGTGGGGGTGGTGAGACTCCCAGCCAGAAGTGAAATGTGTGCTTTTTGTGTGGGTTTGCAGCACACAGCCCTGGGCAGTGCTGGGAGCGAGCTCTGCCCCTGCTGCCAGCCGTGTTGTCAACAAGGAGGGCCCCTGGCTTTCTGCTGGCTGATTTCTTACAGCTCATGGGATGAGCCAGGGTCAGAACATGAGGGCATGTCCCCTCACTTGTGGTCTTCTGGTTTCCTGCGTTGATATTTTGCCTCCAAGGTCATTTTGTCAGGGCTTCAGTTTCCCCTTGGGCACCCAAATCCTGAGTTTAAAATGCTTCTTGTGGTAACCATGTGGGCAGTGTTCCCCCTCTGTGTTCAACATCCCTTGAGAGTGGAGAAGGAGACTTACTGTATCTCTGATATGATACCAGGAAAACAGTGAGTGATCTTTGTGTTTCTTTCTTTCTTTCTGTTTTTCTTTCAAGGGCAATGTTAATGGTGCTCCTGAGTCTTCAGGAGAAGACGCTCTGAACAGGGCTGCAGCTCAAGAAGTTTCATCTGGCACCGAGAGCTGCGGGAACAGTTCCCCAGAGCGTGAGGAGCCTGGTAAGGAGAGAGCCCACATCGGTTTAGAGAGGTGTGAGACGGCTGCTCTGAGCCTGCCTCTGACAGGAAGGGAGATCAGAGAATTGAGTTCTTGTCTTTGGGATTGGCGCTTCTCGGTGCCTGTAGTTCAAATCCTGCACTGACACAACCTCCCCAAGCCCTGGCCTCCACGCTTCTCCAGAGGCTCTGACACTGAGTCCTCTGCTGTGGCAAGAGAGGCTGGAATAAACCTGAGCTTGTGGGAGTTGTGTCACCGAGCCTGGTGTCCCAATTTTGTGCTGGAGTCCGAGGATAAGTTTGCTGAAGGTGACAGGGGAGGCCAGACTGAACGCCTCGTGAAAGAGCAGAGGGGAAAAAAAGAGCAGAAAGTATGACTAAATGTAGTACCAGTCTGCTGGTATTTCTTGTGTCCTGAGACACGAGAAAAACAAGGAGCAGAAGATCAGAGTCCCAGCAGTTGAAAAATTGCAAATCCAGTAACAAAAGGAAAAGCCTGAATGACCCCAGAGTAGGGAGACCAAAGAGGACAAAGGGAGCACTTTAGTTCCTTTCCTTAGCAAGGCTGGTGCAGCCTGCAGGCCTCCTAGGGAGCTCTTTCCCTCCCAGCTCTTCCTGCGAGAGGTGATGGTCGAGTTGGGGCAGCTGCTGCTCACTGCAGAGGGCACTTTGTAGATCTCAGGTGATGGAGCTGGTTCATAGCTCACAGCACCCTTCAGCTTCAGCCATTTCAGAGAGGACTGAGGTCTCTCTGTCAGCTCAGAGAAAAAACAAGGCTGGGCTTCTTTGTGGGAGCTGGAACTGTGTGTGTTTCAAGGTCTCGTGGGTGCTGTTTGCTCTCTGAGTGCTGAGACTTCATCGAGACACTTGAATGCTTTCCAGAGTTTTGAACATTGAGAAGGATCCCTGTTCTGTAAAGGGCAGGCGTCAAATTCCTAGTGAGAGTCTGCCTTCAGACCATCTTGAAAAGTCCCTGAGTTAAGGACAGTTGGTGCCCAAGGGAAACGTGCACAAGGGCCAATACTGACTCAGTGTTCCCTTTGCTTCCCAGATGCCATCTGATCTGCCTCTCCAGGAGGGCTGCCCTGTGTGGCAGGAAGACCCAGAGGGAGGGCCTGTGCCCGTCAGGCAGGTGAAATCCCTCTGCCAATAGCCATATTTGTAGTTATATTTATATATCTACAGAGTTATGTTTATGGATTTATATATGTGTATTTATATATCTATATAGCTGTATTTATAGATCTGTATAGTTTAATTTTTATATATGGTTGTAGGTGTATATAGTTGTATTTTTACATGTGAAGTTATAGTTGTAGATGTGCCTAGTTGCATTTATACATGTATATAGTTACATTTACATATATATGGTTATGTTCATAAATAGGTATAGTTGTATTTATAGCTGGGAGTTTAGGTACATAGCTTAATAGCTGTATAGGTACAGACCATTTCTTAATCTTTTTCCCCCCCTGAATGCTGTTTTCACCTCTTGTTTTCCCCCTGTGTCCCCTCTGTCCCCTCTTCCTTTGCTGGTCCGAGCTGGCAACCGGGCCGGTCGGAGCAGCAATTCCAGCCCCAGGTGTCCCTGGAGCAGTGGGATCTGCCAGTGGCCCCAGGCACTGTCCCCTGAGGAGCTGCTGAGGGACGGTGAGACTGAGGGGGCTGAGCAGGGGTGACACTGAAGGGACGGTGACCTTGAGGTGCTGCTGGGGCTGAGGGTGTGGGGCAGCTGAGGGCCATGGTGGCACTGGGGTGACAGGGAAGTGGCACAGGCTGAGGGGGTGGCGGGTCTAAGGGGACAGGATGGGTCAGAAGGGACTGAGGGGGGTGAGAAAACTGCGGGGCTCTGAAGAAACTGAAGGGAACTCGGGGTTTGCCCAGAGCGTGGCGGGGCTGAGGGGATGGAGGGGCCAGCAGGGAGCACAGAGGGGTCCGGGACTGCGGGGACCTTGGAACCAATTCCTGAGCCTCTGTTTTTGCCACAGCTTCACTGAAGGCCTTGAGGAGAGCAGGAGGAGTGAGAGGAGCCAGCAGGGAGAAGCCGAAGGCCACGAGCAAGAGCAGTGAGCAGGGAGCTGCTGCTGCCCCGGGAGAGCCGGGTGAGGCCACAGGGCCGGCGGGGCAGGGTGGAGTGAGGGTGCCGTGGGCTGTGGCCGTGGCAGTGCCCGGCGGGGCAGGAGCGGGCCCTGCCCGTGCTGGGGCTGCTCAGCGCAGCTGCCCCGGCCGGCACAGGGGCTGTCCTTGGGCAAGGCAGCTGTGCCGGCAGGGCCCGGGAGCTGTGCCGGGCTGCCGGGGGCTGCGGGACAGTCCCGCCACGGCTGCGCTCACACACCGTGGCCCGCTCGGCCTGCTTTTTCTTTCCAGCCCTCCTGGGGAGGCGCTGAGATTTTCCCTTCCCTGATGGAATGCAGGTGCTGCTGAGAGAACGGCCCTGCTCCTGATTCAGTGTTCCCTTTGCTTCCCAGATATCCCATGAGCTGACCCTGTCCAGTAGAGCTGCTCTGCACGGGAGGAAGAGCCAGAGGGAGAGGCTTTCAAGACGGGGCTGTTGGAGTTCTGTTTTCTGCTTAGAGTTCTCGTTGAAGATACATGGACTTGGACACAGAGAGCTATAATTATATGGATATTTACAAATGTGCTTGCTATTTGTAAAGGACTATTTCCATGTGTTTGTTATATTTATGGATGTACTATGTATACATGTGTATATATATCCAGTATATATATGTATATATATACATATATGTGTGTAATTACTTATATATGTTTATATGTATCTAAGTATCCACATATGTTGGTATATCTGACTTTAGTTCTATTTCCTGGGTTTTCAGTTGGGTAGATATCTATCTGTGTTGATGCAGTTATAGGTATATGACTCTTTAAATGGGTATATTGGTATTTGCTTAAGTACATATCTTCTGTTTCTGTATGTACCTTTATCTATTTCTATGTATGACTGTATTTCCATATGTGTGGAGATACATTGCTGTATATTTGCATTGATGCAGTTGGATGGATATTTGGATTGATAGAGTGATAGTTGGATATTGATAGGTTTGGTTAATGTATCTACTTACATATAGTATATAATATGTTATGGTTAATTTACATTTACACCTGTAGATTGTTCTATATGTATTTATATATATGTGCATACATATATATACATATGTTTAAAATATATATATAAAAATATATAGCTATGTATTTAACTCTATTTAAACATGTATGTAGTAGTATAGTTGTATAACTTTATCTGTAGCGTTCTTAGTGTAGGGTTAGAGAGGGAATGCATATTTTCTAATTTCTATATGGGCTGCACGTAATAAATTGTATGTAATAAATTAAGTTGTTAAACATCTGTTAGATCTTTGTGTATAGTGAGTTCTTGTAGAGTTTGGCAATAAATTAAGTTTTTGTTAACTGAAGTTGATCTTTGTACATTTTTGCATAGTATTGTTGTACTAATGTAATAAATTCTTTTCCTAACCTTAACTGAGATTTGTACAGTTCTGTATTGTCAGCGCGGGTGAAACAATTTGTAATAAATGACATTTTTCAACTGAAATCGATTCTGGTGTATTTGTGGATCATCTGTGCGGCTGCAGCAATCTGCAGGAAATGACATTTTCCAGCTGAGATGGTTGTTGCATGTTTTGTGCTCTCCAAAGCAATGGACAGATGTAAAGGTGATGATGCTGGGGGATTTTGGCCATGAAAATCTCCAGCCACGCCCAGCACATGGCCCACGTGCACTCAGGCTGGGCAAGGAAAGCGCAGATTTGGGATGGCAGCAGAGCCACACGTTCATTGAGAGCTCCCTGGAAACCCTGTTGAGAAAACTCTGGGAATCCACTGAGCATAGAACTCCTGCTCTGCGGATTTTCAGATCATTCAGTTGATGTTTGGTTCTTTATTTAAAAACATACATACATATATAAATATATATATATGTGTGTGTGTATATGTAGGCATTACTTAGTGAGCTACTTGATTGTGGGAACTGAAATGGATATTTCTGTCTCTATCTACAGAGTCAACAGAGTTGTACCATTCTGTGGCCATCTTTGAACTGAAATTGGTCATCGTATGTAAGCATCGCAGTTGTACCAATCTGTAATAAATTCCCCTTTGAAACTGACATTGGCTTTGGGCACTTCGCATTTCCATGATGAGTGACCAGTCAATATTTGTCGCTATTTCTTCACTGATCCTTAATCTTTGGTGAGTGTATGGCAGGCTGTGGCACCCAAATCCTCACAGGTCTGTCCGTCTGTGGTAATAGAACCTGGCTGAGGTTATTTGTCTGTGAGTTGTGATCCATCTCTAGAACCCCCTCAGGCAGCACCCGGGCTGGGGAGGGGAAAAATGTAAGGAGATTATGACATTTATTCTCTCTTCACACTGTTGGGGGTTGTTTTTTTTTTTCGTTTCCTCTGTCTCTGTGGAATTTTTTCCCATTGACATTCTAAGTAGCACTGATGGCTATTAACAGGGGGAGATTCCGTTTGGTTTATTTGGAGTTTCTGTCTAGAGGAGGGAAGGGGGAACGCCGCGAGATCAGAAGCAGGTAGAGAAGGGGGCAGGCACCCTCTCGCTCGCTCGCTCTCGCAGGCGGAGGAGGACGCCGCTGCTGCGCTGCTGCTGCCGACCCCCGCCATCCCAACGCCGCAGCCACCTTTTCTGTTGTGGGACCCTGCACTGCTGCCTTCTCCCTTCAGCCTGCTCTCTGCAAGCACCCTGCTGAGCACCGGGACCGGCACTGTGAGCAAAAGTCTCTCCTCCATCCCTTTGCCACCTGGGGCACCGCTGCCATCACCGCCTGCACTCGCAGCTGCTCGGGATCTGCCCTGCCCGGCACCGGTGACTGCAGCACAGGGAAGGGTGCCTGCGGGCGGGAAGGACTGGAGCTGGGTTACTGCTCTGCTTGTTGCTAATTTCATTGTTGTTGTTGTTTTGTTTCTCGTGTTAGAGATACTAGTAAAGAACTGTTGTTCCTATCCCCATATTTTAGCCTGAGAGCCCCTTAATTTCAAAATTACACTAACTCAGAGGGAGGGGTTTATTAGCTCCATTTTGAGGCAAGGCCCTGCAGACTGTGCAGTGGGTGCTCACCTGGAATGTGCATCCCTCAGGGTGCCCATTAATTTAGAACATTATGAAGGTACTGTAGAATTGAAATACAAACCCAAACTGCAGCAGAAGTCCATTGTGGTTTAGGTTGTTCCTAACGAGATTCTTCAAGTTGAGCACAGATTTTGTGTTCAGCAGACGCACAGGCAGGGGCTGCTTGGAGCACTGCTCTGGCATCCATTATTGTGAGTAGGGAATTGCAGGAATAAAAGAAGAGAAGCCCATCAACTCCTGAAGAGAAACAGTCACTGACAGGAAGCAGTGGGTGAAGAAATGTGAGGAGGAAAAAGGCAGAAAACGTGAGGTGACAAGAGTGAGAAATGTGAGTGGAAGTAGGAGAGAAGTGGGAGGGAAGAAATGGATATGAAACCTGAGTGGAAAAGGATGAGAAAACTGAGGGGGAAATGGTGAGAAATGTGAGTGAATATAGGAGAGGAAGGTTAGAGGAGAAAAGAGCGGGAAATACAGTGGGAAAATTCCGAGAAACTTGAGAGGGAAAGGGTATGAAACACAGGGGAAAAAATGGAGCAGCCTCTGTGGGGAAAAGAATAAGAAATTTTGCAGGCAAAGAAAGAGAAACAGGCAGAAAATGTGATGGGAACATTGTGAGAACACTGAGGGGGAAGAGTGAGAAAAGAGTGAGGGCCGAAGAAGGCAGAAAACATGAGTGAAAGAAGGGCCCAAAATGTGAGAGAGAAACTATAAGAAATATGAGAGGAAAGAATGATAAATGTGAAGGGAAAAGTATGAGAAATGTGAGAGGCAAAGGGTGGGAAATATGAGGGGAAAATCGAAAAACATGAGGATAAAACTTTGAGAAACGAGACTGAGAAAAGGAGAGAAACATGAGGGCACAAAAGTGCAGGACATGTGAGAGAAGAATTGTGAGAAACATGAGGGAAGGAAAACGATTTGAAATGAGTGGGACGGTGTGGAAATATGAGAGGAAAAGTGTGAGGAAAGTGAGCTGAAGTGGGTGGGGGAAATGAGTAAAATTTGGGAGGGAAACATGACCAGAAAACTGTGAGACTTGTGAGTGGGAAAAGATGGAAATGTGAGAGGGAAAAAGAAAGGAAATGTGAAGAAAGAAAAGGGCAGGAGAGATGGCACTACTGGCATAACAGCTGTAATAATTCCTAACACATTCCCCCATCCATTTGCCCATTTGGACAAGCCCTGGGCTTCTCTGTGTGTGCGTCTCTACCTCTACCTTTATTCCTATTTGGAAGCATTCAAACCGGCAGGATTTGCCTGCTTGCAGGAGCTGCTCCAAGCTGGGAACGTGAGTGGTGGTGCTGAATTCCAAAGGCTTCTGTGTCCCAAGGGAAGCCAAGGCAGGAGCGGGTTGGAAGGTGCTGGCGCTGCTGCTGCTGCTGTGTGCCAGAGAGCCCCGGCTGGGCAGGGCACGGCGCCCACTGCGCTGCGGGCTCTGTGTGCTGCCAGAGCTGGGCACACCCGGGAACCGAGGGGTTTGTGGGGCTGCATTGCTCTGCACACACTCGAGCTACCTGCAGCACAGAGCTTTGGTTGCCAGACGGGTAAACCAGAGGGAAACAGCTGGGAAAGGTTTCATTAGGTGTGCAATAGACATGGCCAAAATAAAAGTTACCCAGCAGGGCCCGATCCCCACTGCCAGCTCAGGGTTAGAAAGGAGGCATTACTTTATTTCAGTGCTGGGTGTGCAGGGAATCACTTCCATAATACATGCAAACCCAGCAGTCTCACCTACTAGCTTTTGTCCATGGAACTAAAGTATTGCTTTGCTAATACTAACAGGCTACACAGTCCCTCATATTATTTAACAAATTTAAATAATTTCCCACAATTTATTGTCATGAGTGTCCTGAGGCTCTCTGATGATTGTTGTCACTGGTTCAGGAGGAGATTCATCCACAAAAAAACTTAATGCGCAATGGGGGTTGCAAAACAGATTTATTCTATTAATTGCAGTAGCAAATAATACATACCAACCCCTGGATTCCCAAAAATGCACTGAGCAGGAGAAGGTGATGGAGAGCGGAGCTCAGCAGGAGAGACAGGTAGCTAGTGAACTTTCAGGACAGCCGCTTGATGAAAACGGTGTAGCATCTCTTCCTTCTCACCCTCCAGCCCTGAACCAGGCCTTCCATCTCCTGCTCAGGACTGGAATTTTCCCAGTCACAGCATCAGCTCCCACATGGCCATCGCATGAGATGAGGCCACGATGGCTCAGGATACTGACTCCATGCCAACAATGGCTCCCTCATGCTTTGTTCCTTTTTCAAAGCTGAACTGCCCACCCATTGACCAATCCATTGTTTCTCTCTCAAGGATCAAGTTCCCACCTGTTTAACAGTACAGGTTTCTTAAATGTCTTGTCGACCTGATCAAACATGGATCAAATACTACTGAGCCTCAGAAACAACTCTGGTCCCTCACCGTATTGTTTAGCAAATATCCAATTTAGGGAATATCCATAATGCTCCTTTAGTTTTCAAGAGTCTCCTAAAAATACTTTCATTCCCTTGAATATATTCCAACTACCTTCTTAACAGGACCCCTCTCTTTATTCTCAAGGCAAAGACAGCCACTTGCACACAATAATCACTGCAATGGGGGAAATACAGGGCAAAGTACTGTCTGTTAAAGCTAAAGGAATTCACAAGATTAAACCTTAGTTTTTACACTTTAATAGTTTCCCTAAATGTCTCCTCCACTCTCTGGGACATTAAGACAAGCATTTGGTCAATGTACCGTGCAAGTGCTTTGGTTGAATGAAGCCACATTGCATCTTTGCCACAGAAATTAGTAAAGACAGCACATATTGCCTACCAAAACCCTTCTAAATCAGATGACAAATCACACCCAAACCTCAGGTACATCCCCATATTCCCTGTCTCCAAGCAGCTCAGAGCTGCATTGCACAGTGCTTGTTGTGGCCCAGAGAGAACAAAGCAGGGTGGCCTGGTGCCCATGAGTGTTTCTGCAAAACGCTCTGCATTTCACACCTTTGCTGTGGCCCAGTGCAGAACTGCAGGATTGCAGGCGCTTCCTGCCAGAGTTGTGTGAGGCACTGTCCCTGCAGATGTGCCCTGACAAGCTGCCAGTGCCTCCCGCTGGCCTCGGTTCCCTGGCAGAGCTGCCGTGCCTGAAGGACGCTGCCCTGTGCTGGAGCCTGCGGAGCAGCACGGCTCCCTGCTCTGTGCCCAGAGTGCTGCACACACTGCTGCCCTTTCCCAGGAGTGCCAGGGCAGCCGGCACAAGAGTAGCAATCCTCAGCCAGGCCACCAGCCCTGGGCTGCTCTTTGCCTTTCTCTCCTGCTGGGCACACTCCAGAGGGCCAATGCCAGCAGTGTGTGCTGTGCCCAGCACGGCTGCGCTTCCTCTCGGGACCAGGCAGCTGCCAGCTTGGCTCTGAGAGCAGAGGATTCGCCCGGGACCAGGAGGAGGCACCCAGGGCCGTGCTGCTGTCTCCTGCAGCTCCAAGGGCTCCTTCCAGCCGGCCTCTGCCCAGGCTCAGGCTGCTCCAGGCTCTGCCAGGGCTCTGTTGGGCTCCAGCCTGGGCAGGGCAGGGCTCACTCTCACCTCACAGTCACTGACAGCTCTGCACCACATCCTGGAGATCCTTCAGAGCACCCTCACTGATCTTTCTGCTTTCTCAGTTGAGCCAAACTCTCCTGCAGCCAAAGAGATTGCACTTAGGGATGCAAATCCAAGTGACAGGAATCCAGATGCTCTTGGGTCCCAGCTGAAGCCCTGCATTCACATAGGATGTCCTGGTTGCCTCCTCCTCCTTTGGATTTTCCTGCAAATGCCATTGCCCTTTCTGTCTCAATTAGAAGTCACACAGCTGGTATAGAATGGGTCAGTGGGTCATACTCCAAAGAGAGTTTGGTCGGGGGAGGATGAATAAAGAACTTTTCCCACTTTCCAAGCACACCAAAGAAACCAGAAATGTCACTTTGCAGCACTGAGAAACCCTGACAACTCAGAAGGAAATGAAATTTCTCACAGGGTCAGAATGAGGGGAATCTTCTAAATGAGCTGAGGTTTCAGAAACTTGATTTATTTTCAATTCTAGTTTATATCCTCACTCTACAATCCTTTTCAACAATCCTTCTCTAAGCTGGTCATGGAGTAACTTATCCTGATGAGATTATCACAATCTTCACAACCTTCTCTCTTCCATTCTCTTTGTCCCTGAAATTATGAGTGGCACCAAGATGGAAAGAGGTTTAGATAATGTTACAGGTGTTCACTCACAAAACACTCCAAGATTTCTTCAACATTTTTGGCACGGAGACAATTGAGGAAGTTGTGAAGTACTCTCCAAGAAAGATAGGGGCATTCACTGCCCCTTGGAATGTTTCAAAATATTGACCCCCCTCAGCCAATTTCATATCCTTTCCCAGAAGAAGGTCATGGCATTGCAGACCCCAACTCTACCCTGTCAGCTGAATGTGTTTACAGGAAACTTAGGAAAAAGACTGAACTTTAAAGTCCACATGGGTCTGTGCAGGAATCTCTGTCTCCCTAGAAATACTGGTTGTGACAGAGTATTTTTGACAAAACTACAAAACTACCAGAGTTTCCATATAGAGACATTGAAACAATTTCTCTTTCAAGCCCGCTGAAGTATCTTCTCTCCAGCACTTGTAAATGTGTTTTACAAAACACTTGCCAAGATCTCCATATTCCTTGGCTCACTGACAAGGTGAAACCAAGGTCTACAAGCAGTCCTGGGAGGCGCTTCAGCTGGCATCTTGGAGCAGCCCAAATGCATTCCTCTGTAAACCTCCAAAACAAGGTGATTTCGGGAGGGGATTGTCCAAACTCCTACGCCTTTGGCAGCAGAATGCAAAGTGTTTAAATTACAAGAAAGTTGAAAAAAATAAATACCGGGATTTCTCCTTCTACTGAAAATGTTTATTTCAATGGATAAACCTAAGGCTTGAAGTATGACCAAAAGTAAGCCACTCCAAATGCTATATAAACAATAATGAGAGATAGAGTTATCAACAGTGAAATTTCTTTATTATTGTTAAAGTTCAATACTAACTTCTTTAAGTTTCTGAAACTCACGAATCTTCTTTGATCTAATCCCACATTTTGACAAATAATCTACTGTTCAGTTCTAACATAACCCACTGCTCAATATTAACAGAAATAATCCTAAAAACATAATCTCAAAATTGAAATAAAAATCCAGAGGTCACTAATTTATCAGGCTGAAGCAGATGTGTGTTGCCAGGACTCCACTTATTGCTTGTCAAATTCCGATATTTGCCTCTGAATATGGGACAGCTTTTTGTGAAGGTACTGGCACTTGCTCTTCATTTCAGAGTAGTTGGGGCTACCCTGTAAAGGAGAAATCAAAAGAAAATTTGGGCATACAAACATTTCTGCAGAGTTTAGAATCTGATACAGAATAAACACCTGTTGTTGATCACAGAGCTGTGATGTGTTCATAGTAGCATGTTTTCAAGAGGTGTTGCCTTTCTCACACCAATTGGGTTGTTGCTGGGCTTGCTCCATGAACTGTTCTATAAAAAGTGTGTGTTTCTTTAAAGGGTGTTTTACTTGTCCATTGCATGGAAGGAACTTATTGTGGCAATCCTCACACTGCTCGCATAGCCCTAAAATGCAACACTTTGGCCTGGTCATGCACATTGACATCACAGCTTTTACACCATCAGCACAGGGCTTGATCTTAATACACAATAGACAACGTTAAAAATGCACCAAATACCTGCCCAGGTCTTACTGGAGCATCTCTCTCAGAAGGCTCTGGAGATATCAATTGGCTGGTGCTGGTGGGGGTGTAAATATCAATTGTCATAGTTCTTTCCTTGCACAGCAAACAGATGTTCAGCATCAGGACTCAGGGAAACAGCATAAAGCTGAGTTGAGATAGCTTTAGGCTGGATGTCAGGAAAATGTTCTTGCGTGCTCCAGACAGTGCTGGAGCACTCGAACAGGCTCTCCTGGCCCATGGTCACTGTAGCAGGAGCTCAGGAAGCATGTGGAAAACACTCTTGGGCCCAGGCTGTGATTTTTTGCTGTCCTGTGCAGGGCCAGGAGTTGGAGTCCATGACCCTGATGGGTTGCTGCTGACTCAGCATATTCTAACAAGCTAGGCTTCGTTTCCCAGGGGGTTCTCTCTGAAAAGGTCTCTTTTCCTTCCTCTAAAGACTGAACTTACCTAGTAAGTATTGACTTCAAACTCTCCCTATCAATTTCACTGTAGCCAGGCAAATCAATCTGAAGGGTCTGAAACAGATGTTCCTTCAGACTGAAGGAATTATCCTTTAGATTCAGGTTGGCTACCTACAGGCAGACATTCAAGAAAACAAACATTCTTTATGGCTGCTATATGCAAACTACAGAAATTGGTCCTGAACAGTTGTTTTATGAGCACCCAGCTGGAACTGAACAATGTCCTTTGGTACAAAGATGAATTATTCCCCTACTGCATGAGTTTTAAGCCAAATCAAAGTTCCACCAATTGGAAAGAACCAAGTAATTCTATTCATATCTAGCAAGAGTTCCTTTCGAAGCCACATTTAGTGCTATACTGTGTAAGCAAAGGTTGTCAGGCTCAAAGTCCCTCTTCATGTGAGCCAGCGTTCAGAAATCCTGTGGGCACGGAGGCAGGCGGGAAGAGGCTGCTGGACCCCTCCAACGTTTCCCATATGGGATTTCCTGAATCAAAGCACTGCCTTCAAGGCTTCCCAGAGGGGCGAAACAAGATTCCTACAAGTGCAGCACTACTGTAATTTTCCCTTCTTCTAGACTTCCCTAAGATTTTATTCATACCATAGGACTGGCATGTTTTAGGTATTAGAGCCCTCTGTCCCCAGAAAGAAAAAGAAAGAAAAGTAACATAGATACTCAGAACTGGGAATTCACATCTTAGAAGCTTGTGTGGCTAGAAATCAAAGATGATGTGTGAATATTGGTTGCCAATTCCAGCACTGCCATACCAAAGGCAGTGTTCCCTACACTTCTGTGCCTCTAGGCCTGAAGACCTGGTTCTTTTTGGATAATAAAAACTCCCTCCCTCCACATGGGAATGAACACTTCAGACCACCCTGAGATCAATTTTTAGAAGCAGTAAATCTTGAACAAGTTGAAATTCTTGTATCAAGATAGAAAACAATTTGTGTTAGAGATGCATCCCAGGTGAGTTTCATGTGACTCATTTTTTATTTTGAAAAGAAACTGCAGATACCTTTCAGCATTTTGGGAAGTACCTGAGAAGCAATAGCCTGGGCTTCTGCCCAGTGACATTTGCAAGCAAGAGCCCTACCATAGGTCAAGATCTCAGTAAGACACTTACATTTGTCTTAGGGAGCTTGAGTCCCTTTACTCTAATCATCTTTTATCATCATTAAGATAGAAATCACTTTTATATTAAAGTTATGATCTTCTCACGAAAGATGAAGCACTTAGAAACAAGAAGAGAAACTGCAACAAACTACCAAAGAGCTTTGAACTGGATCAAATTGCAACAGCTCTAAGGTTTGAAACCGTCTTGAATGGTCACGCAGATGTGAAACAGCATGATCTCATTTTTCTGAAGGTCGCTGTGGCCAGAAGATTATCTATGATAATATTCCAAATACGGCTCCTTTCACAAAGTTTTCATTTAATTTTTAATCCAAATCAGACCTAAGCAAGCTTCATGAAATCTTATATGGCGGCTTTTGGTTTTGGTTTTGTTTTGAATTTTGCCAATGGTTACAGGCATTCTACTTGACTCTTCAGTTCCATCAAATTACCAAATATCTTCCTGCTCAGTATCACTGTCCCCAGCTGCTTGGGAAACAGGTACCAAAGTGCTAAAACTGTTCATTTTCTCCCAGAAGAGGCTGGGAAATGAACGTGGGATTGAGTTATCAGCCTAACACATGCAGCACACCCTGCAGGGCCAGCCTTGCCCTCAGCCTTCCCCCGGAGCATCCCTGGCTGTATCCAAAGTGCCCCAGGGCCCTGCCGCACCTGCTCCAAAGGCCACAGCTGCCCCAGAGCCCAGGGCTGCAGGAAGCCTGACTGCCCTGGCCAACAGCACTGCTCTGACAGAAGCTGGCAGCAATTCCCAGTGTTTGATAGCACACACACACACTTCTCCCTCCCCTGCTGCACTGCAAATCCCAGGGGGGGATGCAGCCCCACGGCTGCAGCTGACCCTGTGCAGCTGCACTGCAGGAAGGGAGGGCCCGGCCGGGCCGAACTCACCTCGGTGTTCATCTCAGTCTTCCCCTCACCCTGCCCATCTCCTTCTTTTCCTTCTACCTCCCTAGTTCACACTTACTGATAAATAATGTCTGTACTGTTGGCTCTGGAATATGGGCTTGCTTGCACCTTAATTCAGGCAGAGGTTTCTGTTA
This sequence comes from Catharus ustulatus, assembly GCF_009819885.2. Lineage (NCBI taxonomy): Eukaryota > Metazoa > Chordata > Aves > Passeriformes > Turdidae > Catharus > Catharus ustulatus. The sequence goes on along the minus strand of NC_046262.2, from coordinate 50,206,193 downwards.
ATAATCAAGTCATTCCAGCATGGTTATCCACACAGGACCTAGGAAACACAGCACAATAAAACCTTCATCAACATCCAAAGGACACTACTGCTTCAGCCTCCCTATTCCTTTTTGCTCCTTCTTGGACTTCTGGATTTACTTCTGCTCCATGGCTGGTGATGGGATTCTAAAACTCTAAAATTTGTCTTTTTGTGATACCTCAGAGGTGCAGAGGGAAATGGAGCCGACACTTGGAGACAGGGATGAAGTGAAATAGCATCTGGAAGGCAGAACCAGGGAAGCAGCTGCTGGATGCACTTGACTGGGCTGCTGGTCAATCCTCTGCTTCTTGCTGTCCTGTTTTAGGTCAAATTTGGAGGAAACCCCTGAATGGGGTCCCTCTAGCAAACAGACTGCTGTGGCCCCTCCCCCAGGTAGTTCAGGAAAATATTTCTTTGGAGGGAAGTGGAAAAAAGCTGTTTATTTAACAGGCAATGCACTCCCCAGCACAGACATGAGCAGTACTAAACAACAAAACCTCTCACCGCTCTGATGAGATGGCAAATTCAGAACAGTCCCTTCCGTGGGTGCAGCCCGGCTCACTCAGGCTGTTCTCAGCCCCTCCAGCGCTGGGAAATGCCGCGGCCCAGGCCAGGCCCGGTGGGCCACAGGTGTGAGATCCGAGGGCTCTTCTGGGTTTTCAGTCCAGAGCAGGTTCAAACAATTCTAAGGAAAAGGAAAAAACCACAGTCTAGGGAACTACTCTGCCTCAGTTTGTCAAAAAGTAACTAAAAGCAAAGGAGAGCTCTCTCCTGCTGTACACTGCAGACAGCACAGTCTGTGTGAGGGAATGCAGAGAGCGAGCGCAGTCTCTGGTAACACATTCTGCACCTCTTCTCTCCCCCTTCACTATTGGAACCAATCTTAACGTTGCACAACTTAATACCCAACCCAAATAGAACAGATGACTGACAATACAAGCATCATAAGTCAACCCAGGACACTTGCTCATCACAGGACCCTCAAAGTCTGCATCTAGAGGCCCAAAGTTTGGGTGAGGTTCTGGACTCTTGTCAGAAGGAAAGCCAGTTCCATTCTCTGGGGGTTACTGGCACCAAGGCTCCAATAACCTGCATTCAAAGCCAAGAGCTCCTCATTAACATGACAAGACTGGGTTGGAAGGAGCCCTGCACTTGTGAATTGCTCTTTGGCCCTTTTCAAAGGCATTTGGGAAGCTCAGCACACATAAATTCAAAGCAATCTTTTCAAAGAAATGTTGAAGAATTATGGTAATTAAAAGTGCTGCCATAAGGAAAAGTCAGCTGAAACAGGAGGGAACACTGAGGATCTTGGGAATGTCTCTCTGCTTTCCATTTCAGGTTTTGTGGCAAGTTTAAAACCACAGGATCCTTTATAGTCCTTGTTAGTTTACATTGCCACTGTATACACACAGTTTGGAATGTCATCAGGTGCAGATTGTCATTTCACAGCTGAAACTGCACAAAATCTATGTAGAATACTCCCACTTACATGGGACTGACTTGGCCCATGGATGTCTTACCCCAGCAGCAAGCTGAGAGAACACATCGGAGTCTCAAAAGACAAATGAGTAAAATTTGCAGGAAACCACTTGGATGTGGCCACAAGTGCTTCCCCTTGCGCTATTGAGGATCAGAATTCTAGTGGCTTCTGAAGAAATAGTGAGACCATATGAAATGTTCTGTGGAAGACCTTCCCAAGTTACAATCCTTTCTAGGGCTAATCATAGGATAGGAAATGATAATTTTAGTCTGTGTGTATCATCTTTGGGAAAAGTCCTCTTATCTTTGCACAGTTTTCTGGTGTGAGCATCCCTGATGACTTTGGATGCTCAGGTACATTCTCATCCACCTGTGGACTGTGTCTATGTCAGAAAGCAGAGAAACAAAGCACTTATAGAAAAGTTGAAAGGACCATTTCAAGTACACCTAAGCACTCCTGCAGCAATAACAGGGGATAGGATCAGTGCATTGATACAACTTCCCTAAGGGAAGCCAGCCCCAACACATGAGGAACTAGATGCGAAAATAGAGTCAACTGAGCATTTGAGTTCAGACTTCTAAAATCATGAAAATATGACTCCTTTATGCTGTGTAGAATTATATAGAAGAATTGGCATGGAAAGAAATAATGCTGGCCAGGGGTTTATGTACAGAATCCCAAACGGGATGGGACTGATGCACAATGTGTCTCAAGCAGTTTTATTTTCCAAGCATCTGTCTCATTACATGGTTGGGACAATGGGAAGACACCAGTAGGTCAAGTCCTTGGCAGCAGCTAAAGGACATGATGTTACAACACACTTTGGAAGTTTTCTGACCAATCACAGAAAGCAAAAGCATATTGACAGTAGTTTTATCCAAACACTGTAAGTGCACATACCTTCGGTTGAAACAATGCTTGCTTATTTCACATACAATACCTACTTGTAAAGCTTAGAATAGAATGCACACAGCTCCATTATTAAGCTTCAAACTTCCTAATATCTTGCTAGATGTACTCTCTGCAACTTAAGGAGTTATTTGAGCCAAGCTTTATACATAGACCATTGTTCTATTTGTCTTTGCTTTCTAATCTCATATAACTTTTCTGCTGACAAAACCCATGGCTAAGGTTTAGCTCTAAGTGCAGATCTGCTGTATCTGAGGTCTGCTTTTTTGCAGCATTCCCAAAATCCTCTGATTTTAAGGATTAGCACAAGGAAAGGTAAGTCATGAGGGGGTAACCATGAAAAATCCTAGTCTCAGCCCACTCTCAACAGCAACACTCCTGCACGCTCTGCCACGCAGCAGCAGTCACCAGACCAAGGGCAGGCATCCCAGCAGAATTCACCCCATGCCCCCCATGGCAGAGTTCCTTGCGCTGCTGCACTGCAGAGCTGTAGGAGCATCCCTTGCCCCAAGCACAAAAGCAGCCAAGTCTCAAGGTTGAAGAGGGGACATTTTCTTGAACTTCACTTGAAGGAGAACAGAAGGGCAGCAACAGCTCAGGTGTTCAATCACAAAACAATTCAAGATGTCCTGGCAGGGAGACAATTGAGAAAGTTCTAAAATAATCTCCAAGGCAGAAAGGGGCATTCATAGCCCCATTTGAGTCTTCCCAAATATTGTCCTCCCTCAGCCAGTTTCATATCCTTCCTCAAAAGGTGGTTATGGCATTGCTGGCCACATCTCTACCCTGCCAGCTGAATAAACAAACTCATTGGGTTACAATGCAAGGTGTAACCAAAAGTTCATATTCTATCACCACCTGTTCAATCCAGGTGGGGCAGTGATCCTTGTCTCTGGAAGAGTTTCTCTTCTGTTATTGGGCCATCTATTGAAACCCAATGGGACAGTGTTCTTTGTCTTTACTACCACTCATCCTTCCTCCAGGGAGGTATCTTCTGTTACCGCGCCATTGAGTCCCACTGCATGACTGATAAAATTACACCATCCCATTAGGAGATGCTCCACCCACGGGGAGGAACCAAGCATTTCCTACCTAGATAAAATCTAAGATTTGGAACATCAGAGCAGCCTTTTCCCACTGGATTCCCAGAGGTGAAACAGACCCTTCTACATCATCATTGGACCTGCAGAGGAAAACTGCACCCTTCTACAGGACCAGTGCTTTAACAGACCCACATCTGTCACTCCAGGGGGACTGAGCCACCATTTAATGGGACTGCTACCAATAACCTGACTGACTGATGGGGTGTCAGGTTGTATTGTGACTCTATCAGTGTTTTGTTTTATTTGTATTCCTGTATTTTTATTTTAATTTTCCTAGTAAAGAACTGTTATTCTTATTCCCATATCTTTGCCTGAGAGCTCCTTAACTTCAAAATTAAAATAATTTGGAGGGAGGGGGGTTTACATTTCAATAGAGGCTCCTGCCTTCCTCAGCAGACACCCATCTTTCAAAGCAAGACAACAAGAAAAGTTGGAAAACAAGCTTGTTCTTATCATAAAGAATTTCCATTTGCTACAACATTTTCTTAGAATGTGGACAACTTGACAGTAGAGGTACTGGGCTTCCACCCTCTACTGATCAAATTTATTCAGAGGACAAAGGTAAGTTTTGAAGAAAATAAGTGACCACAAGAAAGCCACTCCAAAGATGATGTAAGCAACAATAAGAGAAGGAGTTAAGAATAATGCAACTTCTTTATTGCTAAAGTTCACTACTAAATTCTGTAATCTTAAACACACTAATCGTACATTTTTAGCAAGTATTGATCTGCTCAATGCTAACTTGAATAATCCTAAAACAACTAATCTTCTTTTTGAAATAAAAAAATTGGAGCTCATAGATTTTATCAGGCTGAAGCAGACGACTAGTGCCAGGACTCCACTTGCTGCTTGCCAAACACAGACACTCATTGCTGAATGTGGAAAAGTTTCTTGTGGAGATACTGGCACCTGCTCTTCATCTCAGAGTAACTGAGGCTACCCTCTGAAAGAGAAATCAAAAGAAAATTAGTGCATGCCAACATTTCTGCAGAGTTTTGAATTTCAAGTCCTATGCAAAAAAATACCCTTGAGGTAGACTCTGAAGGTTACCAAGCCCGATAGGTCTGGTTTTACTCATGTAAAACAGTAAAAATACACTCAGTTTGACTCTAGAGATTTTTTCTCTGTGAGCCACCTCCCTACTGGAAGCTTTGCAAACTGAGGCATTGTAATACAGGCCTATAAACAAACTCCAGGCAAGTCTGAAACAACGACAACAAAAAACCCAAACCACATCAGCTCCCGAGGAGGGAAAAACTCATTAATGCTTAAAGTCACTGATGGGAGAAAAGTTTACTTCATTCCTTTCTCCCTCAAATCAACACAAGTGAGGTTTACAAACCTCATGACATAAATCCAAGATGAAGTGCAAATGAGAATAACAGAGACCGCTTCCCAACACAGATACAGCCACGCTTCTGCTCCTCTGGGCCTGAACACCTTGTTCTTTAGGATGACAAAAACTCCCTCCACATGGCAATCAATCCTTCAAAGCATCCTGAGATTAATTGCTACAAGCACTAGTTCTTTAACCAGTTGAAATTCAGTAGCAAGACAGACACCAGCTTGTGCAAGGAATGCATCCCAGGCCAGATGCAGCTGACTGGTGTGCTGGTGTGTTCTGAAGAGGAAACTACAGATGTCTTCCAATATTTTGGGAGGTACCAGAGAAGAAATTGCCTGGACTTGTGGCTTCTGCCCAGTGCCATTTCCTAGCAAGAGCCCTAGCACAGGCCTCCCTCAGCTGCTCCCCTGCAGGGCCAGTCTTGCCCTCAGCCTTCCCCCAGAGCATCCCTGGCTGTATCCAAAGTGCCCCAGGGCCCTGCCGCACCTGCTCCAAAGGCCACAGCTGCCCCAGAGCCCAGGGCTGCAGGAGGCCTGACTGCCCTGGCCAACAGCACTGCTCTGACAGAAGCTGGCAGCAATTCCCAGTGTTTGATAGCACACACACACACTCCTCCCTCCCCTGCTGCACTGCAAATCCGAGGGGGGGATGCAGCCCCACGGCTGCAGCTGACCCTGTGCAGCTGCACTGCAAGAAGGGAGGGCCCAGCCGGGTCGAACTCACCTCGGTGTTCATCTCAGCTCTTCCCCTCACCCTGCCCATCTCCTTCTTTTCTTTCTACCTCCCTAGTTCACATTTACTGTTAAATAATGTCTGTACTATTGACTCTGGAATATAGGCCAGCTTTCATCAGAATTTGGGCAGAGGCTTCTTTTAACAATCAAATTTTTACACCACACTTATCCACAGTGAAGCTGGGAAAAGCAGCACATTTATACCTTCATTGAATTCCTAGGAACATGACTGCTTCAGCATCCCCAAAAGCAGCACATTCATACCTTCATTGAATTCCCAGGAACACAACTGCTTCAGCATCCCCAGTTCTCTTCACGACTTGTTGGACTTGGGAGTATTCTGCACACAAGTGCTGAGATTTTAGAACTCTCAAAATTGTCTGTTGCTTGAACCCAAAGGGTGCAGGGGGAAATGGAGCAGACACTTGGAGGCAGGTAGGAAGTACAATGGGATGACTAAGCCAGCATGCAGGAAGAACAGAGGCCACCAGCTGCTGGCTCGATGGAACTGGGCTACTGGTCCCTCCTCTGCCTCTTGCTTGTCACAGAAGCCCAAGAAGCCCAAGGCCATTTCTGCAATAGTAACAAAATAATTAATTAATCTATCATCAGGATCAGGTTTTGCTCCCATTCTAAAAAGCAGCATTTGTGAACTGTCAGTGGTTGAAAGCACATCTTTCTTAACTAAAAAGAGCTGTCCAACATGGATGTCCTGTAGGTAAATATCCACTCTAATGCATTCCTAGTTTCTCATCATAGGACTTGAAATGTCTTTCTCCAAGTCTGTTGCTAAGAGGCTTTGTGAGGTACAAACTTTCTTCTGCAGCTCCATCAAAGGCTTCTCCAAAATCTGGAGGTGCAGTAAGTTTTGTCTAGCTGCCAATTTCTGCTTGTACACACCAAGAAAAGACTCAGCTCTTGCTGTCACACACCCACACGATTTACTAAAGAGACAGCTGGCTGTTACAGAGTTTTACAGGTTAAAAACAAGATCAGTGCTTCACTGGCTCAAGCCAGGAGTACAAGGTGTGGAGGTTGGTTGTGAATTCTCACCAGGATGAACAAAGGCATCAGTCCCTTGTGAGGAAACTCTTGTGCTTTTAGGTAGAGTTGCCTTTACAGTTGCAGCCACTCCACTATTTAATCTCAAATGCTGCTGGCTAACGGGTTCTTAAATATGTACATGAGAGTTTCACAAATGGGGACTTATGAGCCCTTCCTTTATTCTCAGTGCACTTCCATAATTTCTCAGCTCCTCCCAAGCACTTTCTCGAAGGTGCTAGCTCACAAACCACAACACACAGCCACAAGCTGTCCACTCCCACAGCAAACTTCAGGACTGAGGATGGAGTAGAACAGGACAGCCATGCTGTTCCCAGACAGTGAGGGAGGAGAGAAATAAAGGCAGAGAATGCAGTGAGGGAATATCACAATTCTGTAGATCCTATACTGCCGTGTGGATAATGTGCATCTGGAGTAAACAGTGAGAATCAAAGTGAGAGAGAGGGAAAAAAGATTGAGAGGGTCCCATCTGCCCCATCCTGCAGCCTCTTATGTACAGGAGTCTTTTGACACAGTTTTGTCCTGCATGCAGAGGCAGCCCTTTGAGCCCTTCTGCAGGGAATGAGTTGAGGCTGGGGACTGAGCTCCAGTCTCCAGGCAGAGCAGAAAATTGGCTCAGGACAGTGCTGCTCCACCCCTGCCGGACCCTCTCTTCTGATCACAACCTTCCTGCCAAAGCAGTCAGAATGACTGAGGCAGAGCATGCTGTGGCCTGGTCCTGCATATTCACATCACAGTTTTTACACCATCAGCAGAGGGCTTGATCTTAATACAAAATAGTGAATATTAAAACTGCACCAAAATACCTGAGCAGGTCTGACTGGAGCATCCCTCTCAGAAGGATCTGGAGATATCAATTGGCTGCTGCTTGTGGGGCTCTGAGATGGAGCTGATTTGCTGTAAGGATTGTCAAATATTTCAGGTTACAAGGCATAAATATCAATTGTCATAGTTCTTTCCTTGCACAGCAAACAGATGTTCAGCATCAGGACTCAAGGAAACAGCATAAAGCTGAGTTGAGAGAGCTTTGGGCTGGATAACAGGAAAAGTTCTGGCTCTAGACAGCGATGGAACACTGGAACAGGCTCTCCTGGCCCATGGTCACTGTAGCAGGAGCTCAGGAAGCATTTGGAAAACACTCTTGGGCCCAGGCTGTGATTTCTGTGCTGTCCTGTGCAGGGCCAGGAGTTGGAGTCCATGACCCTGATGGGTTGCTGCTGACTCAGCATATTCTAACAAGCTAGGCTTCGTTTCCCAGGGGGTTCTCTCTGAAAAGTCTCTTTTCCTTCCTCTAAAGACTGAACTTACCTAGTAAGTATTAATTTCACTGTAGCCAGGCCAATCAGTCTGAAGGGTTGGAAACAGATATTCCTTCAGACTGTAGGAATTATCCTTTGGATTCAGGTTGGCTACCTACAGAGAAGACATTTAAGCAAACAAACCTTCATTGTGCTTGCTATATGCAAACTACAGAAATCCCATTGGTCCTGAACAGTTGTTTTATGAGCATCCAACTGGAACTGAATAATGTCCTTTGGTACAGAGATGAATTATTTCTTCTATCACATGAGTGTTAAGCCATATTGCATTTTCTCCAATTGGAAAGAACCAAGGAACTCTATTCATATCTAGCGAGTTTTCCTTTGAAAACAACACTTAGTGCTTCTTAGAGTTGAGGAATGTGATAGTTGGGTCTTGACATTAAGAGATGAATATTATGTTTATTTTAAGGCAAGTGGTATTCATATATAGGTATGTTTTTGGGATTTGTTGTTTAGATGTCCTCTGTTCTCCCCATAGTCCCCTTCCCCCCAGGGAGTTGCCAGGGGACAGCCTTGGTAGTTGGGACATGCAGAGGGAGGGCATGAACCTGTTCCCCTTGCATGGGGTATCTGGGAGGAGGGAAGGCTTGTTACTGTCACCAGCACCCAGGGGGCTCTCCTTTATTCATAATTCAGTCCTTTTGTTGTTTTTTGTTAAGGTTTTTAATGCACCTTTGAAATTTTAAGAGAGTGTTGTTTCTCACAGTGCTACAATGTGTAAGGAGAGGTGGTCAGGCCCAGAGTCCCTCTTCATGTGGCTGAGCCAGGGTTCATTCCAGAAAAGTACTGCCATGAGAAGACCGTGCACATGGCTTGCTGTGTTCCTTTGAAAATCAGTGAGGTTCATATGTTCCTCAAGACAAATACAAAGTCTACTCTAAGAAGTGAAATGAGGTAGTAAAACCTCAGGACTGTGAATATCAAACGTTCTGATTTAGACTTTATCACCTGACACCTGCTCAGAGTTCCATAGAAAAGCCCACAGGAAAAGTCTCCATCCATTTTTTCCCTACAACACACTGGATAACTCATGAACACCACCATCATCTGTCACAACTTTGACTTTTCTCCTTGAAAACATGATAAACACTGCTAATTCAGATCTGTGCTGATGTCTGTCTCCCCCAGCTTAATAAAAATTATAAAAGTAACAAAGATACCCAGAATCAGGAATTCATGTCTCAAAAGCAGAACTAAGGTTATGTTGGAAGGGAAGCAAGTGTCTTTGTACCAGATCTCAGCAAGCTCAGGCTGCCCTTTCCAGATTTATACAGGAAAAGCCCCACTTGCCCTGATGTCCAGAAAAGCCTGAGCAAGGCATTTCAGGGTGGAGTGCTGCTCACACAGCCCTTTCAGAATACAAACCAGTACCTTGAAGCACTTCACACCTCATACAGGAAATTGCCTCCAAGGAAATCTCCTTAAACTTTGCAATGGAACAGGAGAAAGTGTTTTCACCCTTCACTTTCTAAGGAGCTGATCTTGGAAATTTTATAATAAACTTGAAATCTAAATGTGTTACTTAAGGTGGGACGGCAGAATATGGCTCATTAAATTGTGAATTTGTGTCGTCTGGGTGAAAAAGCCCTGGCACTGCCCTGGGCAAGAACAGCAACAAACTTCACAGCTCCAGGGAATGAGTTCCTAAATGTCAATGTGGGATCAACCACACCTGTATCCATGTTGAATTTGGCTCTCTTGACTAGGTTCCCAAACATTTTTTTCCTAGCTAAAGAGGCAATATTCCTACTTGATATATTAATGCTTGCATAATTCAATTACAGCCTACAGAGATGGGGAATATTTAAAAAGGAAGGAAGGAACTACTGCACCTTTCAATTGGTGTGTCTATTATGAATGGTTGTGAGAAAGAAATACCAGTGGAACTGAACTCAAAGGAGTATTGGAAAAGTCTCTAATTTAAACAGGTGAGGAAGTAGTAAAGTTATGAACTTCCAGCAGAATAGCATGCTGGAAGAATTGCTGGCACAAGCTCCATGATCTCACCTGCTGAAGGATCTTTCCAAGAGAATCCTTGTCCTTCTGCCTGACTCCATCTCTCTGCAGGCGGGCAAGTAACTCTGGCTCCTTGTAATCCCTCAGAGCAAGTAAATGAATCACCCTGTCCCTGTAGGGTCGGCCATAAACAGCAGCACAACCACTCCAGTCAATGTCTGCAAGTCTCACAGACATCATCCTCTTCTTCTCAGGCACAGAACCTGAATTGTTTCCTTGGGCTCCTCTGACCTCTGCTTTTTCTCCTGAAGTGAGAGAAAAACAGAAAAAAATAGTTCCAACTGATGATTTAGGAAGGCATGGGAGTTGATTAAAAACTATGTACTAGGAGTCTTGAACCTCTTTCTTTGGCATTTACAGATCTGTAAGAATCCAGATAGTAAAGCATTGAAAAGAAACAGTCATTAAAAGGTGGTAAAGAAGAGATACTGGATGGGAGGTTTTTGGCAAAACATTCTTTATATGCATGGTACTTTAATATGATTTCCCCACTTTGTAAGCTCAAGCATTGAGCTGTGTCGAGAATGACATGGACAGTGGGATTAAGTGCACCCTCAGCAAGTTTGCCAGTGCCAGAGTCATGGGATGCCATCCAGAGGGACCAGGACAAGCTCAGGAAGTGGGGTCCTGGGAATCTCATCAGATTCAACATGGTCAAATGAAATGTCTGAATGTTTGTGTTTGGGACTGCCCCTGTCACAAAGACAGGCTTGGGTCAGGAAGGTGGGGAGGACTTGGAGGTGCTGGTGGATGAGAGGCTGGATATGAGTAAAAAACACACAGATAACAGGTAAAAAATGAAAAGGAAGCATATCTAACAGTGGTCCATCAGTTTAGTAGCCTTGGCACTTTGATTGTGTGACTCCTGTCCTACTTGGGTCCTGAGCTCTCTGTTCATCTCTTTGGCTTTGCTCATGGAAAGTATTTTATCAAAATCCAAAGGACGGGAATTTTGCACGCTGTCTAATTCAAGTTTCTCATCTTTCGACTTGGGAGTCTTCCTCTGCATCCTGGCAGGCACTGGGATTCCAGAAGGAGTCTGAATTCCATCTTTTTATTGTACCTCAGGGCTGGAGGTGGAAATAAAGGTGACTCTTAAAGGCAGGTTCAAAGTAGAACAGGATGTGGAAGGCAGGAGCAAGGTTGAAGAAGAGTGGCCACCAGCTGCTGGCTGGACATCATTGGGCTGTTGGTCAATCCTCTGCTTCTTGCTCATCCCAGGACTGGTAAAATCTGAAGCCAGAGGCAGTTTCTGCAAAGATGATCAGAATTAGTTTTACTCCCATTCTGAAAAAGAAGCATTTCTGAACTGGCAATGGAAACACATCTTTCTTCCCTAAAACACCCTGTCAAACAAGGAGGTGCTGCAGCTAAATACGTTCCCTGCTTCATTCCTACTTTCTCACCTGACTATTCAGCAGTCCTACTCCAACTCTGTAGCTAAAAGGCTTTGGGACAAAGACACTGCCTTCAGCAGCTCTGTCAAAGGCTTGCCCAAAATGGGGAGCTCAGGTTAGCTTTATCTGGCTCCCTGTTTCTGCTTAGGCACACCAGGAGGACACTCAGCTCTTGCTGTCACACACCCACTCCATTCACCAGAGCAGCCCCAGAAGCCGCCGGTGCTGATCACAGCGTGTCCAGAGCAGGGATGAGAACAGCAGAGAGTAGCCCCAGCCTGGCTGCAGGTGTCATTGCTGCTGTTCTCCAGAGCAAACCCTGGATCACCCTGAGCCTCTTCCCAACGGAGCACCCACTGCTCCCATCCATGCACATCAGCAGCTCAGAGCAGGAGAGCGAGATCCAGCTCTGTGCCAGCCTGCTGACAGAAATCCTGTGGGCACGGAGGCAGGTGGGAAGAGGTTGCTGGGGCCTGCAGCATTTCCTGCTCTGGCTGGAACAGAGCCAGGGAAAAACAGAGCTGTGTCCTCCCTCCTCTACATAAAGAGACTTCTTTAAGGTGTATAAAAGATACCTTTTCTGCAGTGTTTGCCAAGCTTCTTTCAAGAGGTTTGCCTTGCTCTCTCGTAGTGGTAAGAAAACAGGCCCCCTCTTGATTTTAACCCTGACAAGTCAGAGGTATTCCCTGGTGATTCAGAGTCCCCTCCTCACACATGGGATATCCCTGATCAAAATGGGGTCTAAATGCCTAAGGCAGAGAAACAAGATTCCTACTAATGCTCACTACTGTAATTTGTCCTTCTTCTAGACTTCCTTAAGATTTCTATTCAAACAGTAGCACTGGGATGTCCCTGCATGTTTTAGGTACTAGAGTTGCCAGATCATCAAGAGCCTTCTCAGACACAGCCAGGTACCAAAACCATGTACACATCTTGTCCTTAGCAGAGCTTCCTATGCACCATGAGAAACAAGTCATGTGTGCACGATTGTTGCAGGGTTTGAAAAGCATACAGTGTATTACAAAAGTACCTTGAAAAGCAGGCAGGAATGCCATTAGAAGTACACAATTCAGGTTTTTATGATAGAAAGACAACACTATTGCTTCATAACACAGCTTTGACACCAAAAGCAAGTGGGATAAAACGCAATACATGCTAGAGAATGTTTAAAAATTTGACAACACACCTGAGCAGTTCTCAGTGGAGTTTCTCTCTCAGAACATCCCAGAGATGATGATTGGCTGGTGTTGGTGGCATTCTGAGGTGGAGCTGTTTTTCTGTAAGGAGGGTCCAACCATTCAGGTTGCAAGGCAAAAATATCAACAGTCATAGTTCCTTCCTCACAGGGACAACAAGACCCTCATTTCCCAGAGGGTTTTCTGAAATGGTTGTTGTCCTGACTGAACTTACTGCACAAGGGTCACCTCCAACATCTGTCTATCGCTTTCACTGTAGCCAGGCCAATCTTCCCGAATGTCATTAAGGAAATGTTCCTTCAGAGTGAAGGAATTCTCATTTGCATCCAGGTTGGCTACCTAGAGGCAGACATTTCAAACAGAAATGTTCATTACAGATAAATGCAGACTACAGATGGGAAACTGGTAGTGCAAAGCTAAAGCAAAGCTAAAGAGAAAATTGTGCACCAGTTTTCCTGGACTTTTGTTTGATGTGAAGAACAAAGCAGCTGTCATGTAAGAGGTGACAACATTAAACAAGTTACAGTAATTTCACGAATACAAGCCGCACCAATTTGACCAAAATTTTGGTGGAAACCCGGAAGTGCGGCTAATATTCCGGGGCGGCTAATCTATTAACAAAATTCTAAAAGCTGCCAACACGGAAGTGAGAGCCCGCGGCAGCCCCAAGCCAAGCTGGAGCCCGGCCGGCCCCGGCTGAGGTGGGAAAGCCTGGCAGAGGCGGGGCCAGCAGTGTGGGGGCGGGCGGCAGAGCCTGAGCCAGCAGGGCGGGGCAGGGAGGGCGGCAGAGCCTGAACCAGCATGGCGGGGGAGCCCGGGAGAACTGGGGCTAGCAGTGCAGGGGAGCATGGCAGAAGCAGGAAGGCCGGCGGGTGGGGCTGCCTGGCAGCGGGGGAAGCCCAGCAGAATCGGGGCCAGCAGCGTGGGGGAGCCCGGCGGTGCGGGGGCCGGCAGTGCCGGCCAGGGCGAGGAAACGCGGCGGCGGTGCAGACGGGAGGGGGCGGCCGGCGAGCCTGGTGGCGGCGGCGGCAGCCCTGCCGGCGGGGCGAGCGAAAGCGGCGCTCGCGAAAGCGCCGCCGCGAGCCGCCGCCGCTCGCGAAAGCGCCGCCGCGAGCCGCCGCCGCGAGCCGCCGCCGCGAGCCGCCGCCGCTCGCGAAAGCGCCGCGGAGCGGGCGCGGCGCTCGCGAGGCGCGGCGCAGGGCGAGCGAAAGCGGCAGCGGGGCGAGCGAAAGCGGCCAGCGGGGCGGGCGGCGAGCCCGGCGGCGGCAGCCCTGCCAGCCGGGCGAGGCGAACGCGGCAGCAGGGCGGTGCTGACGGGAGAGGCGGGCCAGCGAGCCCGGCGGCGGCGGCGGCTGAGCTGGGCCACCCGGGCCCCGTCGGCAACCATGAGCGGGCCGAGCCTTCCTGGCCCCGCCCCGAGCCAGTAAAGCCCGCTATGCCGCGATCCTGTTACTAATTGGCCAATTTGTGAAAGCTGCGCACGGATTCTCGCGACGAACGAAAGTGCGGCTAATATTCGGGGTGCGGCTTATCTATTGACAAAGACAGCAACATTGTCGAGGCACCGGGGGTGCGGCTTATAATCCGTGCGACTTGTATTCGTGAAACTACTGTAGTCCATTTGGGCTGTAGAAATTTGGATGTAAGTAAATCCCAAACTGCTGCAAGTATGGAGGAAATGTGGACTATGAAAACCTCTCCCTGCACTAGGTATCCAGGTTTTTTGGTCTTTATGGCAGCTTTGAGAGTCAAGGTACACTATGCCAGAACTCTCAGTCTGCACCATTTGAAATACATGGAGAGGCCAGGTTTTTCTTTTCTTTTCCCTTTTCTTTTGAGTAACACCTGAAGAAACCTCTCCATGGGCAAATCCATCTTTTTCCACCCTCAGGAGGACACCTGCTGCCCTCTTGTTTCCCCAGCTACATTGCCATGGCAGAGCACAGCCTGGGCCTGGAACAGGGCATGTTTTCATCATCCCATGAAGCACCACAGGATACTGGCATTTGTCTCCTCAAACAGAACTGCTTTTCTTTCTCAAGTGCCTGCTCAGAGGACACTACAGCTTCCTATGGTAGAGTTGTAGGTGATAATCTAGCTAGAGCTACACTTCATGAGCTTAAATTAACAAAGATAGCCAGAATCAGGAATTCACTTCTTTAAAGCAAAACTAAGGTTGTGCTGGACAAGAAGAAAAGCTGTACATGTAAGATCTGCACAAGGTCACGCTATCAATTGTTCATATATAGCAAGGAAATGATACCACCCCCCTATGAAGTTAAGAAAAATGTGAATAATAGTTTTCAGGATGTAGTGCTGTTCACAAAGCCCTTTCAGAATGCAAACCTTGAGGCAGTTTACGCTACAAACAAGAAACTACAATTTCAAAAGCTCCTTAAACATTGACAAGAACAAAGGGAAAGGAGACATTTTTTTCACCTTTTACCTTCTAAGGAGCTGAGCATTGAAATCTTATGAACTTCGATTAAAAATGGGTTACCTGCATTGGGATGGCAGACCATGGCTCTCACTACACTGTGAATGTCTTCAGGGTGAAAAATCCCTGCCCCAGCCCTGAGCAAACACAACAACAAACGTCACAGGTTCAAGGAAGGCGTTCTTAAAAGTCATTGTGGGATCTACTGAAACTGGATCCATGTTGAAATTTCCTCCGTGGACTAGGTTCCAAAACACTTTTTTCCTAGCTAAAGAGGAAATACTCCTGCTTGATATGTTAATGCTTACATAATTCAGCAACAGCCTATGTGGACAGGGAATATTTAAAAAGGAAGGAAAGAGCCACTGCATCCTTCAATCAATGTGAATCGTATGACTGGCTGTGATAAAGAAATACCAGTGGAACTAAAAGGAGAACTGGAAAAGTCACTGGATAATAATAAGTGCCAAAGAAGGTGATGACTCAATCCACACAACAGCAAAGAAACCCTGTGCTCAAAGTTGGTCCACCACCTCTATCATGTAGGATTTGCCTGGAACACCCTTCTCTGGAACGCAATCCCCACAGATCCCAGCAGTAGCCAAGTATATCTGAGAGGCCATCTACTCCATTCTAATGAAATACTGCCCTATGCAGTTACCAAAATGGGTTCCTCAGATATTTTTCTCAGGAAACTTTAACTACTGCAACAAACTGTTTCACCCAATTGAGCATTTCACCTTCTGAAGTTACTCTATGAAACAATTAAACAGTGCAAGGAAAAGAGAGAGGCTGAAAGAAGGCATGAAAAGCAACAACATTACAAAGGGTTTATCTTTGCCAGCTATTCTAGCAAAACAACAACAATGCCCCACAGCTTTTGAAGGTCTTTTTTCCGTCCTCACATAGACTTGCAGCTGGGCGGAAACTGGGTAAAAGTTTATGGAAAAACCTAAGCAAGGACCATTTCCTAAGCCTCTCATTAGTTTCTAATTGAAACCCTGAAGTAAGACAGCCAAGAGTCAGCACTGCCAGCACCAACTCCAGGATCTCACCTCCTGAAGGATCTTTCCAAGGGATTCCTTGTCCTTTTCCACAACTCCCTCTCTCTGCAAGCGGGCAAGGAACTCTGGCTTCTTGTAATCTTCAGAGCCAGTAAATGAATCACCCTATCTCTGATTGGGCATTGAGAAACAGTACTGCAAAGTCTCGGGAAGAATTTTGCAGGGTTCGTGGGCATCGTTCTCTTCCTCTCAGGCACAAGATCTGGAGTGCTCTGGGGGGCTTTCCTGAGCTCTGGTATTTTAACTTCAGGAAGGGAAAAACAGAAAAAGAATTGTCAAATGGGGGGTTGAGAGAAGGCAAGGAAGTTGATTCAAAAGCATGTAGCCAAGACTGTTGAAACTCCATTTGTTCAGCATTTATATATCAGTAAGAATGCAAACAGAAAAGAATTAGGAAGAAACACTCATTAAAAACTGGTACTGGAGTGATACTGGAGGTTGGTTTTTGTGAAAAATTCTTCTGATGCATGGTGCTTTTATATGATTTCTCCAGTTTGTAAGCTCAAGACTGAGCTATGTCAGGAATGACACGGACAGTGGGATTAAGTGAACTCTCAGCAAGTTTGCCAGCAGCACCAGAGGCATGAGATGCCATCCAGAGAGACATGGAGAACCTTGGGAAGCAGGGCCCTGGAAACCTCATCAGATTTAACAAGGACAAATGCAAAGTTCTGAATCGTTGGTGTTGGGACATGCCCTGGGCACCAAGGCAGGCTGGGGGATGAAGGTGGGGAGGACTTGGGGGGTTCTGGTGGATGAGAGGCTGGGCATGAGCTGGCAACATGTGCTGGCAGCCCAGAAAGGCAACCGTGTCCTGGGCTGCATCAGGAGAAGTGTGGCCAGCAGGTCGAGGGAGGGGATATGACACACCAGACACCGTTTTGAAGCCAGGAACATGTGCTTGGCAGCTGATGGAGACTTCTTGAGTATTGGTGAGAAATCTGGGAGCTTTGTACCTTCCATCAGACACACAGAGAATGACCTTTCTTGACACGCTCCTTCAGTCTTTCAATGTAGGTCAAATTTTTAATGCCTTTCTCCACTTCCTCTTCCTTGGACCATGCCTCTCTGATATTCGCCTGCAAACCTAATTGCACAAACATCACACAGCTCAATTATTTACAACACCAAAAGCTTACCAGTTGTTGAGTGAAGGCACTACTAATGTTTTGAGAAGCTCAATCCAATGTAGATACAGAAACTTCCCACAGCATTCAAGGAAAACACCTCCTAAAACCATACCCCTTCACGATGTCTAAAAATATAACCTGAAACCATAACCAAGCATTAAAATGAAAATTAGGAAAGAGTTCTTCACGCAGAGGGTGGTAAGGCATTAGGACAGGCTTCCCACAAGTCTTCTCATGGCACCAAGTCCACCAGAGCTCAGGAAGCATTTGGGCAAGGTCCACAGGAACATGGTGGGATTCTTGGGGAGAGAGCTGGACTTGCATATCCTTGTGGATCCCTTCCAAGTATATTTGGCATATTCTCTGATTCAGTGGCAAAGCCCAATCTCTAACTGGTACTGCATGGAGCATGTTGCAAGGGCACCCTGTACCCTACCAGCAACCAGGCCTGTCCCCACCTGAGTTTCTTGCCCAGAGCAAAAGTAGCCCCAACTTCCACAATTGTCTCACTACATCCAGTCCTCAGACCCCAGTCACTGCATGTTAAATATTCCCTTAGGATCTATGTCCAAGAATCAAACAAGCCATCATTCCTATGTGAAACAGAAAAACCTCAATGAGAAATTTGTGAGTTTAGATTTGTCTCCCCAAAACGCCACGAAGCTGCTGCCTTAGAATGCTCTGCACTCAGCTAAGGCAGAGCAAGAGCTGCACTTGCAGTGGCAGGGATGTCCCTGCAGGCAGTGACTGCAGCACAGCCAGCTGAGAGCCCCTTTTTCTCAGGGCAGCTGTGCCTGGTTCAGCTCACTGCTGCAGGCAGCACCACTGAGAGCTGTGAGGGGAATATCCACCTCCTGTCTGCCTGGAGCCAGGCTCCTTGGGGAAACAGGACTCAGAACAGGTTAATAGCAAACGGCACCACCTAAAACCGTTGTGCTTTGTGGACAATTATGGACTCCATGGGGAAGATGACATCATTACTTTCCTTTCACTTTCCTTGAAAAGAACCCAAAAGTATTGTGGCAACAGTTACTTACTAATGACCTAGACAAAAAATTCAATCAAGCAAAGATTTCCATATTGGCCTTATGAAATTCTTCACGGGACTTCCTCAAGTTCATTTTTGGTCCATTTCCAAATAAGTTTAACAGAGAAGCACAGTGCCTAAGTACTACAAAATCCAATTGCAAAACCAAATCATTAGCTACCACGCCAGCAAACTTAAGTGCATTAGGTAGTCCAAGCCATGACTTCAATGCTCAAAATTCCAACCTGTCAAGCAGTATGGTAAGAAGGAAGGACTGGCAGACTTTCCAAGAGGAAAACAGGCCAATGGCTGAATGCAGTGACCAAAGATTGCAAGGTTGACCTGAGGGAGAAGCACCTACAGCTGAGACTTCTGAACACACCCCATGTCCCAAGAATGTACTGAAAAAATGAATTACTAAGTTGAAAATCTTACAGACGTTGACCAAAATATGAAAAGCAACCATACCTCCAAGTGGGTTATACAATTTGACAACCTGCACACTTGCAATGTGTGACACCTCACTGGCATTTGGCTAAAAGGAAACAAGAAATGTTCTGTAAAATCTTCAGCCAACACTCCATTCCTGGTGATTCACCAGGCCCTTAATCTTAAACAAGAGCTCTCTTTGAAAAGTTTTGCTGTCCCAACAGTAAAAACAGCTACTCTGACACAATTCTCCCTCTGACAGCAGCTGGCTACAAAACTGCCCTGAGACAGTGACCGTCACTTGGCCTCCAATGCAGCCAAGGGTTCAAGTACCAAGTCATCCATTCCCAATTGCTGGAATTTACGAGCACGGGCTTCCCTTGAAATCAAGTGCCTGAGTACAATTGAACTGGCCAGAGCTCAGCTGACAAACCAGGTGAGAGTGGTTCCCAAAAAGATCATAAAGTCGGGGCAGCACACAAGGCGGAGATTTATTTGGTACTGAGGAGGCACATGCTGGAGTGAGCTCCAGGAAGAATTTCAACAGCAAATGTGAATTTTGACTGTAAGAGGCAGCAAAACCCCTTCTCTTTTCATCAGCTTTACATGCAATTATTTTTTAGATGTAAGATGAAATCAGCTTATCCTAGGCTTGTCACACTTAACAAAATTTGGTTTGCTTGGCTGAACTCATCATGTAATACAGAATGTGCCACATTGGAGTTCCAAAATCACTACAATGTCTATCAGCATAAGCACAGTTTTTACCAAAAACAGCCTACTGCCATCCAGTTGCTTCATTCTGAAGGCAAAATTGGTTGACAGTGAAGCTAAAAATCTCTTCATCTTAAATTTGCCTGAACTTTTACTGCAATAGGAGTATCACTTGCAAAAGACCTGTAAAAGCAATATTCAACAGTCTTTTAGAAATCCATCAATATTTTGCTTGTGAGACTCTTCATCCTTCATCCATGTGATTGCCATTTGCGCTAAGTGCTGACTCAACACAATTCCACTAATATTTTTGTTTCAATCATCAATACTGGCACAGCTTAGGACAGGCTCTGGACATGAAGGGGAACAGGGAGTCACCTGAACTTCACATCCTTTTATGTCACCTTAAGGAATGAGTTTGTTCTAAGAGCATCTGTGCATTTTATAGAAGAATGGGAACAAATCACATCAGGTGCCAAACACATCAGCTGGGATTACTCATGCAGCTTTACACTGCTTGTTTAGCCTACATTTTCTCCTGGGTAATGAATTTTAATTATCTTTGTAATTAATTGTTTAATTAATCATAACCAGCATATTAATCATAAGCAGTGTATTCATCATAAGCACTGTAATCTTCCCCCTTGGAAAGTAGGTAACTGGGTGTCTTTTGGCAATGTATCGTCAGAGTTGGACTGTTACATCTCCAAAACTCTTTTTTTTTTTTGTAAACTAATTCTGATAACCTTCAATAAACAAAGCCTGTGGTCATAAAAGGTTGCACACCTGGAATCTAGACTTCCTAGCCCTCCAAGAACATGGTGGAGTGCCCAAAAGACAAAGAAGAAACTAATAAAGACATTTCAGCCTCACAATTCAAAACAACTTCTCTGGGAAAAAGATAATAAAGAGATTGAAAAATGTGAACTTATTAGCATGAGCATGGAAACATCAATATCCAACAAAAGTGAGAATACTAATTAATAGATAAAGAGAATGATGTCATTTACAACCAATGGATAGGGATTTTTTATTTTTTTAAATTTATCAGTAAGTGGAAAAGCTTTCAAAGTGGCACGTATGTGACTGGAGTTCTCCATTATGCACCAGAGCTGGGGATAAAGTAATGGCTGCTCTCAGTACTAAAAACAAGATACAGTTTGAGGATTTCATTTATGCTTACATTTTGGATGATTCTGGTACAAATGTGGAACAATCAGAAGTCCACTCATTGTGACCAAGAGCCACTTCCAGAGCATGAAGTGACTGCATATCACAGACTGGGGAAGCTCCCACTTCCACTGGCAGCTCCCCAGAGTCATCCCTGGGAGTCGCTTCCCCCGGGGCGGCCGCCTCAAAGGGGCCGTGGGGCACCAGTGAGGCCCAGCCCTGCCCAGCTGGTCCCGCAGGCTCAGCAGCACCTGGCACCAGCACCATGGCCAAGCCCCCAGCCAGTGCCAGCCCAGAGAGCCCGACAGCCACCCCCCACCTGCTGGTCCTGGCACCTCTGGGTCACCCTGAGGGGCATCACAGCGTCTGTGGGGGCCCTGTGGGATGCAGTGCGGTTTGGGACCCCTGCGGAACACAGTGGACTTGTTCCCCAGGCCCGCAGCTCCACCATCCCGCTCTGCCTCGGCTGCTCCCGCTGCCACACAGCCACTGATCCTGCAGCAAAATCTGGGAAATATTTGTTAGGAAAATGCGTTCTTTGTTGTTTCTGGCTTTGTGGCTTTCAAGGCTCATTAACAAAATTGGAGATTTTTCCATGAAACAAGAAATAGCCAGCAAGTTCTAAGTGATGGCCAGGCCTTGGAAAGGCAGGTTACTTGTTTGCTGAATTGCCTTATTAATGGGTAGGGCTTGCTAGGCTTCAGTGGCCTCAGACCTAGGGGAGGTTAGCAAAGCTTAGGAGAACAATGCACCTCGGATGGAGGACATGCAGGAATGCAGAATTGATGGGAACAAGGACATTTGGCAGAACTCCCAAGGCACAAATAAAGTCAACACACCAACTCTGCTGAATCAGCTCTGGCGGGGTAAAAGGTCATTCCAGCAGGGGCAGACCATGGCCACCCACTCAAGAAACCTCTCACTAAGAAGAAGAGGGAGATTAAGAGTGCAGAATAATTAGCATGAGAAGCTAGAGGATCATTACCCAACAGCAGACAGAACAGTAATTGTGAAGAGAACAGAGTAACTTGCAGTCAGTGAACACAAATAGCTTTGCTGGCTAAAATGTATAAATACTAAAGCGTTCTGGTACTTGTGGTGCTGGCTTTGTGAATTTCCCACTGATCCCCTGCTTTCTGCACAGAACTGTAAATATTTACCTCCACTCAGTGCGTGGATCAGCCTCTTGAGCAACAGGTTCCAGATCCAACCAATGTGGGGCAGCACTCGCTGAACGCTCTGACACCTCCGCTCTCGCTGCAGCCACGGAAGGGTCTGAGCAGTGCTGCCGTGTGCTGGGGACAATGGCC
>NC_046262.2:50091594-50184228 GCF_009819885.2 Catharus ustulatus | reverse complement strand
TGGCTCGCTCGGCTGTGAGGGCTCGGGGCAGCCGACGGGGCCAGGTGGCCCAGCTTGCCGCTGCTGCTTGGCGGGGCCACTCGGGGCCAGCCGCTGCCGCCGCTGAGCTCGCTCGCCCCAGCCCGGCGCTGCGCCGCAGTGGCAGGGGGGCACAGAGCCTGCTGGCATCCGCAGCGGTGGTGGGAGGCAGGGATGGAGCCCACTGGCACCCACGGCGGTGGCGGCAGGCGGGGGACAGGAGCCCCCTGCCTCCCCCCGAGCCGTGGGGTCAGCAGGAGGGAGCCCCCGTCTCTCCCCCGGGCTGCGCTGCCTGAAGGAGGGAGTCCCCGCCTTCCCCTCCCACCCCCGTGCTGCCTGCACGGAGTCTGGCTCCACCCGCGGTGCAACAGAGTAACCAATTTGCAACAATCGCTTAAAGCCGGATTTTACTGGCAGGTTGCTTGACTCGGCACCTCGGTTTGCACTTCTGGGGTCGGAAATGTCAGAAAATTATTCACATATTAGCCACTCCTGAGTGTAAGCCGCATTTCCGGTGTGGGAGCAATATTTTAGTCAGAACAGTGCAGCTTGTAATCGTGAAATTACTGTACTCAACTACTCAATGCTAGCATAACTTAACTGTTCAATACTAATTTAAGTAATCCTAAAAACCTAATCTTCTACTTGAAATAAAAATCCGCAGGTCACTGATTTGTAAGGCTGAAGCAGATGTGTGGTGCCAGGACTCTACCTATTGCTTGTCAAACTCAGATATTTGCCTCTGAATATGGGACAGCTTTTTGTGGAGGTACTGGCACCTGCTCTCCATTTCAGAGTAGCTGGGGCTACCCTGTCAAGGAGAAAGCAAAAGAAAATTAGGGCATACAAACATTTCTGCAGAGTTTAGAATCTGATGTGCTTTGCTTTAAAAAAGCCTTGAGCCAGACTCAGCAGTAACCATGGTCCTGCTGGTCTGGTGTCACACATACCTGTTGTAACTGCTGATAATCTGCTAGGATTTGATGAAGCAACATCTTCAAGAAAAAAAAAAACAAACCATGAAGAATGTTTCACTACCACTATAAAATGCAAACCTAGGTAAAACACTAAAAATACCCTCTGTTTGACTCTAGAGATTTTCTTCTCTGTGAGCCACCACTCTTCTGGGAGGTTTGCAAAAACAAATCCCCAGCTCCCAGCATCAGCGAAGATCTGCAATTAAGCCTCTCAATAGGGAACAGAAGGAGCACATGCTCCAAGACTCTGCTTGGGACACACCTCTCCTAACTGTTCGTTCACAGACAGCTCAAACAGGGGGTTTTGGGCAGGATCTTGCAAAAATCAGACCCAGTCCAAGCAGTGTCTGAGCATATATGCCCATTCTGCAGTTTCCCCTTGTCTCACTGAGCAGCTCCAGGGAATCCAAAACACTGCTGTGATGGAGCACAGCCTTCACAGTTTTATCCTTCTTTACCTGATAGGCTTTGGAGCCTGGATTGAGACACTTCCACTGTTCACTAAACTGTATGAAATTCTTGTTGATCTTGTCAATCTGAGAATGTAAATTCCTGTATTCCTCATACTCTGCATTGAAGTCATCCTTGTAGTGCTGGCGTTACTACAAGGAGACTATGGCTATGTATCTTCTAAGAGAAAAATGAGATGAGTTTTGTAGAAGTGGACACTAAGAGAAGATTCTGATATGTTTCTATTCCATAAATCCATATGTGCAATTTAACACAAAGTACACTGTGACTGACAATCACAGACCCCCAAGGTTCCAGTCAGTTGCTATTGGACGGTTTCTACATGCAAGCTCATGTGCTTGAAGAGTCAGTTAACTCCAGAAATCTGCCACATTTCTACGACACTTAGTTACTAATAGTTTACATTGTAGAGTTTTTCTTCATTAGCAAGTGGAGCATATTTAGAAAACATTGGCAAATGTCATTTCAAATATCAAAGGACCAACAAAGACCCCAACTTCAGGAAGAGAAGAAACATTGCTAAATGAGATTTTCTTTCAATGCAGGGAAAACTTTATGAAGTTAAATTTACTTTTGAAAAGCCACCTGCAATATATTTTTGGCAGGGACTGCATTTGTGGAGTTGGTTGCCATGAGAGCTACATTTTTGCCTGTCTCACAGCAAAGCGGAGGTGATGGTAAAATTTGTTTCTTCTAGTGGACAGCAGTTACAAAACTGAGCCTTAAACTGAGGCATATGTAATATACCCAGTAAAACAAACTCTATGCAAGACTGAAAATACAACTACAAAAACACAAACCACATCAGCTCCTAAGGAGAGCAAAACTCATTCATGCTGCAAGCCACTGATAGAAAAATATTTCCTTCATTCCCTTCTCCCTCACATCAACATAAATGAGGTTTACAAAGCTCATGATATAAGTCCAAGATGAAGTGGCAATGAGAATAACAGACACCACTTCCCAACACTGACACACCAATGCTTCTGCTCCTCTGGGCCTGAACACCTGGTTCTTTTGGATGACAAAAATTCCCTCCACATGGAAATCAATCCTTCAAAGTCTCCTGAGATTAATTGTCCCAAGCAGTAAATTTTTGACACCTTGAAATTCAGTAGCCAGAGAGAGAGCAGCTGGTGCCAGGGATGGATCCCAGGCCAGATGCACCTGACTGGTGTGCTGGTGTGTTCTGAAAAGGAAACTACAGATGTCTCTCAACACTTTGGGAGGTGCCAGAGAAGAACTAGCCTGGACTTGTGGCTTCTGCCCAGAGCCATTTCCTAGCAAGAGCCCCAGCCCAGGCCTCCCTGAGCTGCTCCCTGCAGGGCCAGCCTTGCCCTCAGCCTTCCCCCGGAGCATCCCTGGCTGTATCCAATGTGCCCCAGGGCCCTGCCGCGCCTGCTCCAAAGGCCACAGCTGCCCCAGAGCCCAAGGGCTGCAGGAGGCCTGACTGCCCTGCCAACAGCACTGCTCTGGCACGAGCTGGCAGCAGTTCCCAGGGTTTGATAGCACACACACACACACTTCTCCCTCCCTGCTGCACTGCAAATCCCAGGGGGGATGCAGCCCCACGGCTGCAGCTGACCCTGTGCAGCTGCACTGCAGGAAGGGAGGGCCCGGCCGGGCCGAACCCACCTCGGGGTTCATCTCAGCTCTTGGCCTCGGAGGCACAGCAAAACCTGCTCAACATCATCCTTTCAAAACTGGGAAGGGCTTCACATGGCACCCCACTGCGAGTGGCAAGGCTTAATTGCTATTTTACTCACCTCAAGTAATCTGCTTGGTTGTTTATTGCAGAGCATGTGGAGACAATGGAATTCTTTCTCCTGCAGAAAAGCAGAATTTTGACACTCTTCATCAGAATATCTTTAAAAAAAAAAAATACCCACTGGATGGCCTTGAAAAAGTCCTTCAGAGCTTTCTTCTCACAGTAAATTACTTGGAAAAAGCTACAAAAATTAATAATGGGGCAAACACAACATGAGCCAGTTCTGGGCATTAAAAAGAAGACATGGTCACTTTATTCTACAGGTTCTGCACTACCACAGTGTAAAGCCTGGCTCAGCTTTTCGTTTTTGCAGGCAGGAGGTGGCATCTGCACAACCATTCAAGTCTTGCAGCAGCAGACGCAATTTCACCAAACACAACAGCTTGAGAGAGACACAGCGGGGAAGAGAGAGAGAACATGGAAGTTCTAACAAGAAATAGAGAAAAAAGCCAGAGTTCATCTCATGCCACGTTTTTATCGCCACTTCCTTGCCCATTCCAGAGGCCTAAAGTTTGGATGAAACAAAGTTTGGACGCAAAGTTTCTGCACTTTAGTCATCAGGAAAGTCACAGTATGTTCAATACAATTTCTAAGAACAGCATTGCTGCGAGCATTTCATTCCCAAAAGTGCATTTGCTCTCATAGCTCAGTCCACACAAAACTACAGCCTAAGCCCCAGATTGAAACACAGACCAGATTTTTCCTTCACCAACTGCTCAGAATTTTGTAACTGGCTCCTCATGTATTTATAGATTCAAGCAGGAATCCTTCCAAAATCATCCCAAGGTTTGCTGGTACCATGTGTATGTCCAGAGGAAATGTGGAAAGGGTGTCTCAAAGCACCTGTCTATACAAACACATCACCACTTGAAAGAGGTGTCTACACACTCTAAACATACCTCCAGTCTAAACCTAGGCAGTAATTTGCAAAATCAACCCCCAGAAGAGACAACACACAAAGAAAGAAACTGAACTCTGCCCGACTGGGTTATGTCCCTGTGATCAGATATCTTTGGGTATTTCTGTTTAGCTTTTCAATGTCATTTTCAATTGGAAGTACAGTAATTTCACGACTATAAGGCGCACCCTTTTGACTAAAATTTTCCCCTGAACCTGGAAATGCGCCTTATAGTCCAGTCCGCCTTATATGATCTACAAAGTTGCAACATTTGCGACCCCGGAAGTGTGAACCACAAGGGGGCGCGGTACCGCGGGAGCGCCAAGTCGCGAGGCGGGGGCGGGAGTGGGTGGCCATGGCCGGCAGGAGCCGCGCGGGGAGGGAGGGGGGAGTCAGTGCTGGTGCCGGCACGGGGGGAACAAGGAACCACCAACCGCGGGGGGAGCGAAGCGCTGCCGGGTGTGGGAAAGCGGCGGCGCAGCCCCTGCGGCCGCGGGGAAGAAGTGAGAAGCGGCGGTGCCGCCGAGCTGAGCGAGGGACGGGTGTCAGGGCAGCCGTGCCGCCTAGTCGAGCAGGGACGGGCACCGGGGCAGCTGCGCCGCCATGCCGAGTGGGGACAGGCGCCAGGATGGCCGCGCAGCTGTGCCGAGCGGGGACAGGGGCCGGGACGGCCGTGCAGCTGTGTCGAGCGGGGACAGGGGCCGGGACGGCCGTGCAGCTGTGCTGAGCGGGGACAGAGGCCGGGGCGGCCGCGCAGCTGTGCTGAGCGGGGACAGGGGCCGGGGCGGCCGCGCAGCTGTGCTGAGCGGGGACAGGGGCCGGGGCGGCCGCGCAGTTGTGCTGAGCGGGGACAGAGGCCGGGGCAGCCGCACGGTTGTGCCGAGCGGGGATGGGCACCGGGGCAGCTGCGCTGCCTTGCTGAGCAGGGACAGGCGCCGGGACGGCTGCACTGCCGTGCCGAGTGAGGACAGGCGGTCGGGCGGCTGCACCGCCGTGCCGAGCGGGGACAGGCGCCGGGATGGCTGCACCGCCGTGCCGAGTGGGGACAGGCGGCCGGGGCAGCTGCACTGCCGTGCCGAGCCGGGACAGGCACCGGGACGGCTGCACTGCCGTGCCCGGAGAGGACAGACGCCATGGCGCCCACGCCACCGTGCCCCGAGAGGATGGGCGCTGGGGCGGCTGCACCACCGAGCCGAGCGGGGACGGGCGCTGGGGCGGCTGCGCTGCCTTGCTGAGCGGGGACAGGCGCCGGGACGGCTGCACCGCCGTGCCGAGCGGGGAAGGGCGAAAGGGCGGACGTGCCGCCTTGCCGAGCGGGGAAGGGCGAAAGGGCGGACGCGCCGCCTTGCCGAGCGGGGACAGGCACCGGGGCAGCTGCACCGCCGTGCTGAGCAGGGACAGGCGCTGGGGCGGCCGCACTGCCGTGCCCGGAGAGGACAGACGCGCGCCACGCCACCGTGCCCCGAGAGGACGGGCTCCAGGGAGGCTGTGCCGCCGAGCCGAGCGGGGACGGGCACTGGGGCGGCTGTGATGCCTTGCTGAACGGGGACAGGCGCTGGGGTGGCCGCGCAGCTGTGCCGAATGGGGACAGGCACCGAGACAGCTGCGCCGCCTTGCCGAGCAGGGACAGGCGCCGGGACGGCTGCACTGCCGTGCCGAGTGAGGACAGGCGGTCGGGCGGCTGCACCGCCGTGCCGAGCGGGGACAGGCGCCGGGACGGCTGCACCGCCGTGCCGAGTGGGGACAGGCGGCCGGGGCAGCTGCACTGCCGTGCCGAGCCGGGACAGGCACCGGGACGGCTGCACTGCCGTGCCCGGAGAGGACAGACGCCATGGCGCCCACGCCACCGTGCCCCGAGAGGATGGGCGCTGGGGCGGCTGCACCACCGAGCCGAGCGGGGACGGGCGCTGGGGCGGCTGCGCTGCCTTGCTGAGCGGGGACAGGCGCCGGGACGGCTGCACCGCCGTGCCGAGCGGGGAAGGGCGAAAGGGCGGACGTGCCGCCTTGCCGAGCGGGGAAGGGCGAAAGGGCGGACGCGCCGCCTTGCCGAGCGGGGACAGGCACCGGGGCAGCTGCACCGCCGTGCTGAGCAGGGACAGGCGCTGGGGCGGCCGCACTGCCGTGCCCGGAGAGGACAGACGCGCGCCACGCCACCGTGCCCCGAGAGGACGGGCTCCAGGGAGGCTGTGCCGCCGAGCCGAGCGGGGACGGGCACTGGGGCGGCTGTGATGCCTTGCTGAACGGGGACAGGCGCTGGGGTGGCCGCGCAGCTGTGCCGAACGGGGACAGGCACCGAGACAGCTGCGCCGCCTTGCCGAGCAGGGACAGGCGCCGGGACGGCTGCACCGCCGAGCCAAGCGGGGAAGGGCGAAAGGGCGGACACGCCGCCTTGCCGAGCGGGGACAGGCGCCGGGATGGTCGCGCAGCTGTGCCGGGCGGGGACAGGCACCAGGACGGCTGCACTGCTGAGCCGAGTGGGGACAGGCACCGGGACAGCCGCACCGCCGTGCCCAGAGAGGACAGACGCCATGGCGCCCACGCCACCGTGCCCCGAGAGGACGGGCGCCAGGGAGGCTGTGCCGCTGAGCCAAGCGGGGACGGGCGCTGGGGCGGCTGCGCTGCCTTGCCGAGCGGGGACGGGCGCCGGGGTGGCTCCGCGGAGCCTCGAGGGGGAACAGCACGGCAGGAGCGTCAAGCCGAGCGAAGGAACGGCACGGCAGGAGCACCGAGCCGAGTGAGGGAACGGCACAGTGGCTCCGCAGAGCCGCGAGGGGAAACAGCATCGCGGCAGCACGGAGTCGTGAGGAAGAGGTGGCCCCGCGGCTGCGCCAAGCCACGCCTGCCGGCACCAGGGGCAGGCGGGAGTGCCAGGGCCCACTGCACGATGAGGGCGCCTGGGGCTGCCTTTGAAAGCTTACACTCTGTGAAAAATGTTTCTAAATTGTGCTCCTTCCAGTAAACTCCACGATCTCGGGTTTCCGTTACTAATTCGTTACTTTGTTGCGCATGGCTCGTATCTTTGCGGCAAAAAAAGAGTGCGCCTTATAGTCCGGTGCGCCTTATCTGATCTACAAAGTTGCAAATTTTGCTGACTCCCGGGGGGTGCGCCTTATAGTCCGGTGCGCCTTATGGTCGTGAAATTACTGTACTTCTAAAGCTTTTGAAGAAAGCCATTCTGCACCTAAGATGCAGAGGAGCTCATGACACAGTTCAAACTAGAACTCCAGGAAACCCCAGCCCAGGTTTTGTAGCTTTTGGAGTTTCCATGAAAAGGTTGTGTTCAATGAACAATGATGAAATCATTGAGATTTGATCTACGTATTTTAGCAAACTAGTCTGCAATAAATGTGTAATGGGTTTCTATCTTCAACATGCAGACTTGAAAACCTGCTGGTAGAAAAAGTGGTGACTCAGTCAATTGTCAGTTTACTGGAAATCAAATGGAAAGGAAACATCCCTTTTCTGTGACTTTCTAGTGCCAGGCTCTTCCTTTTTACCATGTTCTCCCAATAGCAATCTAGTTAATATTTCTTTCCTCTTGATTTGTCTTACACTACAGAGGGAGAATCTCTAAAGATGAATGAAGTCTTAGATAAGGTTCCAGCAGCACAAATTCTGGCCTTTGCTGTTGTTGCCTTTTAAATAACAAGATTTACAATGCAATGCAGTTACAGAAAACAAAGTCTTGATTTTGCATGACCATTCAGCAGGGATAATGGCAGACCAGTAAAATCGAGCAGTGCCTTCCTGTATCCAGTCCCTGGTTTCAAAGCTCCCTTTTCACACAGTGCAAGAGCACAATTAACTATTTCAGAGCACTGTCAAAGAAGAATGTTGCCATAAGAGAAGCCACTACAACAGGACATAAAGAGATGCACAGATGGAATGAAGAAAAGCATTATGTCATGGTTTAACACAAGTGAAGGTTTGGAATTAGGACAACTGACAAAAATTCTGCTGGAGAGACTGTGGGTAAGGAAATGAGAGATGCCATCCCTTGCAGCCAAGGATCTAAGAACGTCAGTGACCATCTGTACCTGCAGGTACTCAGATCTTGGACAGTATAAAGGTGGTACCTCCAAAACAACTTGGGGACCCCCCCACCAACAAGACCAAGGCTGAAGAAGGACTGGCTGGATGACAGAGAATCCATGTGGTGGTGATATCTTCATCCTTAAGGTCTGTCTCTTCCCCATAGCCCAGCTCTCTTCTCTTATTCCTTCCTATCTCCCTAGTTTGCATTTACTGTTAATAATATCTGTATAATTGAAAAGGATCTCACTTGTGGCCTAATTTGGGCAGAAGCTCCTCTTAATATTCAAAGTTTTACACCAGAGTTTTCCAGAGAGTAGTTAGAAAAGCAGCATATGAATACCTTCATCGAAATCCAAAGGATGTGACTGCTTCAGCCTTCCCAACTCATCTTTCTTCCCGTTTGAATTAGGGATCTCCTTCTGCATCCTGGCAGGCTCTGGGATGCTAGATCTCTGGAAGTTGTCTTTCTTGTGCACCCCATGGGTGCAGGGGGAAATGGAGCCAACACTTGGAGACATATTCCAAATGAAAAGGAATGTAGAAGGTAGCACCCAGGAAGAAGAGAGGCCTCCAGTTGCTGGTTGGACATGACTGGTGAATTGCTGGTGACCAATTTGCCCCTTCTTGCTCATCACAGGACTGGTAAAGCCAGGAGTCAGAGGCCATTTCTGCAACAATAACAAAATAATTTGATCATTAATCTGTGATCAGGATCAGAATTTGCTCCCAATCTGAAAAAGCAGCATTTCTGAAGAGGCAATGGTTAAAAACACAATTTTCTTAACTAAAAAGATCATTCAAACCAGGAAATAGTGCAGGCAAATACATGCTCTATCTCATTCCTATTTTCTCATCTTAAGACTTCAAGTCTGGAGCTAAAAGGCTTTGGGAGAAAGACACTCCCTTCAGGAGCTCTATCAAAGGCTTCCCCAAAATGGGGAGGTCCAGTTGTTTTTTTCTAACTCCCAATTCCTTGTACACACCAGGAGAAGACACATCTCTTGCTGTCACCTATCCACATGATTTAGTAAGGAGTCTGTTTTAGCTGCCTTCCTGCTAAAGAGAAGATCAGAGCTTCACTGACAGAACCCAGGAGTACAGGGAGTGATGGTTGGCTCTTAATTCCCATCAGGATGAACAAACAAATCAGTCACATGTCAGGATGCTCTTGCGCTTTTTAGGTACACTAAAGATTTCACTCCAGCAGCCACTCCACTCTTTAGACTCAAAAGCTGATGCCTAAAATGTTCTTAGATTTGTACAAGAGAGTTTCACCAAGTGGTGACATATTATCCTTCCTTTTTCCTCAGTGCACTTCCATCATTCCTCAGCTCCTCCCAAGGACCTTCTCAAAGGTGCTAGCTCACAAACCACAACGCACGGTCACAAGCTGCCCACTCCCTAAGAAAACTACAGGATTGAGGATGGAATAGAATAGGACAGCCATGCTGTTCCCAGGCAGAGCAAAGGAGAAGAAAAATAAAGGCAGAGAAGAGAATGAGGGAATATCACTGTATCCTGTAGATGCCAAGTTGGTCTGGCCACGTGGATAGTGCAGATCTAGAGTAAACAATGAGAATGAAAGCAAGAGAGAGGGAAAAAAAGACTGAGAGGGTCCCATCTGCCCCACCTTGGTGCAGCCTCTTATGTACAGGAGTCTTTTGGCATAGTTTTGTCCTGCATGCAGAGCCAGACCTTTGAGCCCTTCTGCAGGGAATGAGTTGAGGCTGGGGACTGAGCTCCAGTCTCCAGGCAGAGCAGAAAATTGGCTCAGGACAGTGCTGCTCCACCCCCGCAGGACCCTCTCTTCTGATCACAACCTTCCTGCCAAAGTAGTCAGAATGTCTGAGGCAGAGCATGCTGTGGCCTGGTCCTGCATATTCACATCACAGTTTTTACACCATCAGCAGAGGGCTAAACCTTAACACACAACAGAGAATGTTAAAAATGCACCAAATACCCAAGCACGTCTTGCTGGAGCATCTCTCTCAGAAGGCTCAGGAGATGGCACTTGACTGGTGGAGTTCTGAGATGGAGCTGATTTGCTGTAAGGATGATCAGAAATTTCAAGTTACAAGGCATAAATATCAACTGTCATCGGTTTTTTGTTACAGGTTAAACAGACCTTCAGTGTCAGGACTGAAGGAAACAGCATGAAGCTGATTTGAGGGAGCTTTAGGCTGGATATCAGGAAAATGTTCTTGCCCCAGAGGGTGCTGGAGCACTGGAAAAGTCTCTCCTGTCCAGTGGTCACTGCAGTAGGAGCTCAAAATCATTTGGACAACACTACTGGGCACAGGGTGTGATTCTTGTCGTGCCCTGTGCAGGGCCAGGAGTTGGAGGCCATGACCCTGATGGATTCTGCTGACTCAGCATATCCTGACAAACTAGGCTTTATTTCCCAGGGTACTCTCTCTGAAAAGTCTCTTTTCCTTCTGTTGTGGGTTGGCGAGGTTTAGAAATTTTTTCCCATTATTATGTTAAGCTAGCCGGGATGGCTCTCCTATTAGCCGTTAAGAGCTGGAGACAAAGGACTAGCTGAAACAATGATGGCCCATTAGGGAAAGGTGCAGCCCTGCTTTTGTTTTCGGCAAGTAAGAGGACACTGGGGGTAGGAGAACTCTACAGCTCGCCGGCCGAACTCGAGGAGAGAGGTTCTTTTTCTCCTGTTGGGATCAGGCTTCTTGGATTTGGACTGCTAAAGCTTCCTGCTTCCTCTGAACAACTGGGAACTGGGACGCCCACGGTGAGCAGAGTTTCCTTCCTCACCCTTTTCTTCCACCTGGGGCGGAGAGGCCACCTGGCCCCCTCCCCTGCCCCTGCAGCAGCCGCAACTGAGAAGCCACCCGCGCTGCTCCATCGGAGAGCCATCAGTGACTGAAAAAGGGACTGGGACTGAATTCCGTTCTGTTCTGTCACTGGTTTTTTTCTTTCGTATAGCTGATGCTGTTTTTGTTTGTCTTATAAATGTTTCAGTAAAGAACTGTTATTCCCAACCTATACCTTTTTTGTGCCTGCGAGTTCCTGAATTCCCTTTTCCTGGTAATACTGTCCCTTTAAACCAGGACAGATCTTGGCGCCCAGCGTGGAGCACGAGGTTAAGGAATAACAGTTCTTCGGTTGCCTGAGACTGTTTTTTTTTTTTGTGTGTACTAGCAACATGTGGTCCAGTTTAATCTGGTTTGGGCTGCACGTGTTCATACATGTATATCTCCCATTTGCAAACCCTTACATAAACATGGGCCCTGTAACTAAGGCTACTGTGACTGTTATCGATCTTGCTTTATGGGTTGATAAGGTGAGGAATTCATGGATATTTAACTTCCTTTGGATGGCGGGTACATGGATTCAGGGATACCACACACTAAATGCATGTTTTTGGGATTACTTTAATAATGGCACCTACTGTGAGGGAATAACACCAGGGGAAAATTTCTCCCAACCCCTCACCCAAATTTTTGGGTCTACCCCACCAGTTTTTGAAGGGTTCAGATTTCCTCTGAATGCTAATGATATCGTACAGTGGCTGGTGTTACTGATAGGTTTGTCCTATTTAACATTAAGAGATAACGGGGGATTGAGCTGGATAACAACTCTGATACCAACTCCAGGAAATAGGGGTGCTGCCACAGAGCCTGACCCTGCCCCAGAGACTAGGGATGCTGCCACAGAGCCTGACCCTGCCCCAGAGACTAGGGATGCTGCCACAGAACCTGACCCTGCCCCAGAGACTAGGGATGCTGCCCCAGAACCTGACCCTGCCCCAAAGGCTAGGGATGCTGCCCCAGAGCCTGACCCTGATACCGAAATCGCGAGAAAAAGAACTAATGTAGATATAGCAATAGCAGTAGTTATGCTAAGGCTTAGAAAGCAGCAGTTCACAAGCAGGCCCTGGGAATGTACTAAGAACCACAAACAAATAATTAAAGGATCTAGTAGGGCATGCAGAACACCGTGAAATAAATAATTAAAGGATCTAGTAGGGCATGCAGAACACAGTGAAATAATAAATGATAAAGGGTTCTGGTGATGGGATGACGAGCAAGGGGGATTAAAGGGGGGTAACCTATAGTTTTGAGTAGACAAGCGTGTAGAATTTATGACTTTTAGAAATAATATCTACGAGATTTACGTAACTGTATTGTCTTGAAGAAGGTGTACTGTTGTATGTAAATCACTTTGTAAAAGGATATAAAAACCTGTCGAAAAAGGGGAACAGCGGGCTCTGACTTTGGACGCTAGTCCTCAGACCCCAGGGCCCTCAATAAAGCACCGCACTAAACAACCTAGTTGTTTCGTGTCTCTCCGTCGGGCAACAGTTTTCTGGCGACCGCGGCAGGACTCCGAGGGCTGCTGGGGCGGTTCGCGTCCTGATCCACTCCACGCCGGCACCAAGTGATTCTCGGGGAGTTATCGGTTCGTGCCCGACCCCGCACCTGTCGGACAACTGCAGGAGGTAAGCCCGAAGGTGCTTTATTTTTTTGTGGTATTGGGTGCCTGCCCGTAAGACGAAGCATCGGCTCCGCTGGGTTGGGCTAAAGACGTCTTGGGTAATTGGGTAAAGCCTAGGCGCCGGCTGTAAGACGGGGCGAAAGCTTCGCTGGTCCGGCACTTGTTCCCCCGCGGCGTCGGAGGGTGACAAGTTGGTTGGTTGGTTGGTCTATTCTTCTATTAGCATAGATTTTCTTTCTTTTCCTGTCTATTCTGTTTAGGAATGATGCCTTTGAAAACGTTTAAAACTCTAGCAAGTTCCGGGATAGAAATCCCGGACGATTCGCCTTTGGGCTGTTTATTACAACATTGGAATGCGGGGAATTTTGGTCAAGAACTAAGTAAAAGGAAAT
This sequence comes from Catharus ustulatus, assembly GCF_009819885.2. Classification (NCBI taxonomy): domain Eukaryota; kingdom Metazoa; phylum Chordata; class Aves; order Passeriformes; family Turdidae; genus Catharus; species Catharus ustulatus. The sequence goes on along the minus strand of NC_046262.2, from coordinate 50,171,217 downwards.
TGATTGATTTTTGTAATAATGTGTGGCCTTTATATGAACCCGATGGTATGCAATGGCCTAGAAATGGTACACTGAATCCTGACATTATTACACCTTTGATGCATTTCCTACAAAGTAATGAAAAATGGGATGAAATACCGTATTTAGACCTCTTCTATTATTTGAAAGACAAACCAGAGTGGCAAAAGGAGTACGGGATCATGGTTTTGAAAACATTAAAGGTGAATTGTGAAGGATGTAAGGGATGGCAAAAAGAGAAGGAATGCTCGGTTAGGTTTTCGGAACCTGAGGAGGATGTTTCTTTGTTGGTAGCCCCTAGTGCCCCTCCAATGGAGGAACGTGACTCTGGAGAAAGTATGCCAGAGGTAGAAAGGGAGGATCGGGAAGCAAAAGTAGAAATCACAGATATACCACGAACCCCCTTAAGTGAAAGAACTCGGAGAGGGTGGTGGGAGGTAGAAAGAAAGAAAAAGGAAGAGGGATAGCAAGTGGGGGGAGGCCGATGGGTACGGGAGGACTTATGGGTCAATTGAATATGGGAAGAGGGAGAATGCAGCTAGGGATAGATCAATGTGCTATATGTAAAAACAGAGGGCATTGGAAAAATGAGTGTCCTCTCAACCAAGGAATGAATTCTGGGGGAGGAATTATAGCTAGTGGGGATGGAAATCAGGGAATGATGAATAATACAGGTGTTTTCCCGAGAAATGCACAAGGTGTCGCCCAAGCCTTTATGATGGGGAATTGTCAAAATTCAAGCTGACTAGATGAGGACCTGAAAGTAGTAATGGAAGTAGATGGGGAACCGTTAGAATTTAGAGTAGATACGGGAGCATCATACTCAGCTGTTAACACTAAGCTAGGACCTTTGAGTGATTCTACTATCCAAGTAGTGGGGGTTACGGGACAAGTTGAGGAACGAACATTTTTGCGTCCATTAGATATAAAATTTGGGGGGAAAGAATTTGACCATCAATTTTTATATATGCCAAATAGCCCAGAATCGCTATTCGGGAGGGATCTATTGTCATTGTTACAGGCAAAGATAATATTTGAAAAAGGTAGAGTAAGATTGGAATTTCCCGAGGAGAATATTGCTAAGATGTTTGTAATAAAAGAAGTTGAGGCAGCAGAAATACCACAAGAAATAGAGCAAGCTGTAGTACCATGGGTATGGGAAACAGGAGTACCTGGAAAATCAAAAGTGGCACAACCAGCTGTAATAGAACTAAAGGAAGGAGCCTCCCCAGTAAGGGTCAGACAATATCCTTTGAAATTGGAAGCACGAATAGGAATAGCACCCATGATTGAACAATTTCTTAGCTTGGGAATTTTACAGGAATGTGAGTCAGAATTCAATACTCCGATATTCCCAGTCAGAAAGCCAAATGGTAAGTATAGATTAGTTCAAGATTTAAGAGCAATTAATAACATCACTAAAGATATACACCCAGTTGTAGCTAATCCGTATACAATGTTGACAGCTGTGTCGGAAAAGTTTAAGTGGTTCACAGTGATTGATTTGAAAGATGCATTTTTCTGTATCCCTTTGGCACTTGAAAGTAGGAGATACTTTGCCTTTGAGTGGGAGAACCCAGACACGGGACGCAAGAAGCAGCTCACCTGGACGCGTCTACCACAAGGATTCAAAAACTCACCAACTATTTTTGGAAATTAATTGGCTCGAGAGTTAGAAGAATGGAAGACGACTCAGGTAAAAGAATCACCTTTCTTATTTGCTCTCCTACAATATGTTGATGACATCTTTATAGCTTCCACAGAAAAGGATGTTTGCCTCAGACTCACTATTGGATTACTTAATATGCTGGGACAAGCTGGATACCGAGTATCGAAAGAAAAAGCTCAGCTGGTAAGGACCCAGGTAATTTACCTAGGCTGCAAAATTTCACAAGGGGTGCGAAAGTTAGGAGTTAATCGAATACAAGCAATTTGCACCATACCCACACCACGAAATCCGCAAGAGTTAAGATCCTTTTTGGGCATGGTGGGGTGGTGCCGCTTGTGGATCCCGGAATTTGGACTAAAAGCAAAACCCCTGTATGAGGCAGCCAAAAGCCCTGTGTTTCAGTGGGGACAAACGCAAGAAAAGGCATTCCAGAGTTTGAAACAAGCCTTAAAGGAAGCCCCAGCGCTAGGATTGCCAGATCTTACAAAACCTTTTCAACTATACGTAAATGAGAGACAGAGACTGGCAATAGGGGTTCTCACCCAAAAACTGGACTCATGGAAGCGCCCGGTAGGGTACTTCTCAAAACAGCTAGACACTGTAAGTGCCGGATGGCCTGGTTGTCTTAGAGCTGTGGCAGCAACAGTGCTCCTAATTCGGGAAGCCAGAAAATTGACTCTGGGAAAAAGGATGGAAGTATTTGTTGCCCACATGGTCATTGCAGTTTTGGAACAAAAAGGGGGGCATTGGCTCTCGTCAAGCCGCATGTTACAATACCAGGCACTTCTCTGAGAACAGGACGACATTGAATTAAAAACAACTAATCATCTTAACCCAGCAGAATTTCTTAGGAGCAGCAGCCAGGGAGAAGGAGGCGAATTGACGCATGATTGCGTGGAAATCATTGAACAGGTGTATGCCAGCCGGAAAGACCTGAAAGATGAGCCTTTGGAAAATCCGGAATGGGAACTGTTTACAGACGGATCCAGCTTTGTGGAAAACGGAACCAGGTATGCGGGATACGCAGTAGTGACTTTGACACAAATAATAGAAGCTCGAGCCTTAACCCCGGGAACTTCAGCCCAGAAGGCCGAGATACAAGCTCTGGTAAGAGCCTTAGAATTGAGCCAAGGGAAAAGAGTAAATATTTGGACTGATTCAAAATATGCCTTTGGAGTAATACATGTACATGGAGCTCTGTGGAAAGAAAGAGGACTGTTAAATTCTCAAGGATCAGAAATTAAGCACAAAGAACAAATATTAGCACTATTGGAAGCAGTGCATAAACCTCAGGCAGTAGCAGTGATGCATGTAAGAGGACATCAAAATGAAGAAGGAAAAGCGTTCCAAGGAAACCAGTTGGCTGACAGAGTTGCCAAACAGGTTGCCCGAGAGGTATGGACACAATTAGCTTTATTACCAGCACGATTTAACCCTGCCACTTCCTTTCTTGAGCAGAAACCATGCTATACACATGAAGATGAGAAACTTGTTCAATTTCTCCAGGCCCAGAAGAATGAAAAAGGATGGTATGTCACAGCTGTAGGTCAAGTTGTGTTGCCAACAAAGGTAATGAAAACAATTTTAGAAATTGAACATAACAAGTGCCATTGGGGGGCAGAAGCATTAGTACAATTCTTAAAACATGAGGTGATTTCCAACCAGATGTTAACAATGGCAAAACGGATTAATGCCACGTGTCCAGTCTGTATTAAAAACAATCCGGTGACACGAAGGCAAATACAATTAGGAAAGCTACGAGTAGGGCCGCAACTGGGAGACTATTGGCAAATAGATTTCTCAGAGCTACCAAAAGCACAAGGGTACCGTTATTTACTGGTGTATGTGTGTACTTTTTCAGGGTGGCCGGAAGCTTTCCCATGCAGGACTAACCAGGCAAAGGAAGTAATTAAAACCTTACTACGAGAGATTATTCCTAGATTTGGGATCCCATTAGGAATGTCCTCAGATAGGGGACCTCCTTTGTAGCTGGAGTAGTCCAAGAGGTAGCCAGAGTATTAGGGATAGCTTGGGATCTCCATACGCCCTGGAGACCACAATCTAGCGGCCAGGTAGAACGGATGAATCAGACATTAAAAGGGCAGATTAAGAAAATTTGTCAGGAAGCGAAGATACAGTGGCCTCAGGCACTACCTTTAGCCTTGCTAAGAATCAGGATTAAACCCAGAGAAAGGATAGGAGTAAGACCATACGAAATTTTGTATGGCAAGCCATATCATGCTGCAACCTACAAAGGGGACCCTCACTTAGTAGGAGATCAAGTATTGCTAAGTTATGTTTTGTCTCTAAATAAAGTCCTTACAGCACTGCGAGGAGCATTGCAGTGGAACCGGCCTCTGCCCTTGGAAAATCCTGTCCATGACATCCAGCCAGGAGATCAAGTATATGTGAAGAACTGGAATACGGAACCCTTGAAAGAAGTATGGGAGGGTCCTCACCAGGTGATCATGACCACCTACACGGCAGTGAAAGTCCAAGGGATCGAAAATTGGATTCACTACACTCGAATCAAGAAGGTCCAGCCAAGATGGGAAGTACAGCCTCTGTCAGCAACAAAAATGGTGTTCAGGGCAAGGCCTTAGTTCTTTTAACATTAGTCTGTATAATGCAGGTGGGAGAAGCGTTTGTTAAAATCATAGTTCCGGAGCCAGATGTAATAGTGCCGGAAGGTGCGGGAGTAAATTTAACCTGTCTGTTTTCTAGCAACCAGAGAGCTGGATTAAAAGAAGTAAATGCAGTTTGGAAACAAATCACCACAGACGAAGTATTTACAGAAGGGATCGTGACACTTTGGGATATGGAACAGCAAAGAGGTAGCACCACATTGATGATATCTCATATGCAAGCTGATCAGGTAGGACAATTCTCATGTGTTGTGTGGATTAGAGAAAGCTTTGACTACGGAAAAATAAATGCAGATATTCTAGAAAAGAATAGGAGAGTACGGCAGGTGACAGAAGTTGGAAAAACACAACAAGAATTGAGACAAGAAAATTTAATAGTGGGATTAGTTAGGGATTTTGGGCAAGTACAAAATACTACGTCCATCACTGCACGTTTACCTTTACCTAAAGCAGCGGGAGATCCAATACCATAGGGCATCATTCCCGTTGGGGAAATGCCTCCAGAAACCATAAATGGGACAAAAAGATGTAATAAAGTAATGCAGAACCATACTAAGATGATAGAGGAAACTTATACAGTTCGAGAGAAATGGTCATCGCCGGGACAAAGGAGTGAATGCCTAAAATTACCAAATGTAGTTTATTCAAAAATTGGGCGGTTCAAGGATGTAGGATGGTGTTCTTATGATATAAAGAAAAAAAAGACAAAAACCAGTCACTGAATATTCTTATGAGACAGTATGTCAAGAAGGGAGGGAAGAATGGGAACAGTGGAAAACGATTTGGGGTCCCAGCTTGTTAGAATCTTATAGCTACATAGGCCCAGTACATTGGTGTATCGAATGGGTAGGCCAAAGGGAACAAAAACATTTAAGAATGTTAGGGACTGAAGTGGTAAGACGGGATCGAATGACCCCCACACCTAGCTGGAATTGTAGCAAAATTATCACATGTGATACCCCTGAATCCCAAATTGGTTTAGTGCCAGTCCGGATACTACTAAAATGGGGCTGTGAATGTCAAAGATATAATCATACAATAACAGGAGAAATAAAGGGGGCTTGGAAAGATTGTCAGGCGACTACCGTCAGGAGTCCAGGGCATTCGGTGTGGGTAATGGGGCACGGACAATGGACTACCCATATGCCCATTAACGGCCCAGTCACGCAGATTACGTTAGGGGTCCCTACGCTCTGCCCTCTCTGGAAACAGTCTAAATTAACACAAAGAGAGATACAGCCATGAACAAAGAGAGAAACAAATGAGGTGGCAGAAGAACTAGGATTGGGAGATGAAGATGAGTGGCATGAACCCTCATCAGGAGTTAAATTCGGATGGGTACTGGAATCCCTGTTTGCACAAATTTCTACATATAGAAACCGGGAGATGCTGTATAAATTATTGGGACAAACTGAGAGGTTAGCCGCAGTTACAAAGAAAGGATTTAGGGATCTAAACTTACAGTTGCAAGCAACAACAAGAATGACAGTCCAAAATAGAATGGCATTAGATTTGCTCTTATTAAAAGAACACGGAGTCTGTGGGTACCTCCAAGGAAAGGTTGATCATTGCTGTGTACATATCCCAAATGTCACAGAAGAAGTAGAAAAAGACATAAGTCAATTGGAACAAATTGAAACAAAAGTGCATGAAGTCCAGGAAGAAGCTGAACATAATTGGGTGGGAGCACTATTTAGCTCCCTAGGAATCCAGGTCTCTGGTTGGATATCATAAATTGTACAATATGTAATAATGATTGTATTGATTATTGTAGTCTGCATGATTATGTATAGATGTCTTTTGGGAATGATTGCCAGAGAAGGAACTCATACTCGACGTGTCATGAGAGCACTAACCCGGAAAGAAGTAATCCTACCAATTCAAAGAGAAGACCCACCATCCTACTTAGAAACCATTACTCGAAGAATTGAGCATCCTTGCAGAAAATCTGAAGAATGCTCAAAAGGGGGGAGTTGATACCGAAATCGCGAGAAAAAGAACTAATGTAGATATAGCAATAGCAGTAGTTATGCTAAGGTTTAGAAAGCAGCAGTTCACAAGCAGGCCCTGGGAATGTACTAAGAACCACAAACAAATAATTAAAGGATCTAGTAGGGCATGCGGAACACAGTGAAATAAATAATTAAAGGATCTAGTAGGGCATGTAGAACACAGTGAAATAATAAATGATAAAGGGTTCTGGTGGTGGGATGATGAGCAAGGGGGATTAAAGGGGGGTAACCTATAGTTTTGAGTAGACAAGCGTGTAGAATTTATGACTTTTAGAAATAATATCTACGAGATTTACGTAACTGTATTGTCTTGAAGAAGGTGTACTGTTGTATGTAAATCACTTTGTAAAAGGATATAAAAACCTGTCGAAAAAGGGGAACAGCGGGCTCTGACTTTGGACGCTAGTCCTCAGACCCCAGGGCCCTCAATAAAGCACCGCACTAAACAACCTAGTTGTTTCGTGTCTCTCCGTCGGGCAACAACCCTGCCCCACAGCCCATCTCAGAAAGAAACCACCCGGAGTGGGTGGGGCTTCTAGTGAAGCAGATGAGTGAGATGGGCCAGATGATGAAGGAGTACCTCTCCCCAGCTGGTGACAAGCCCTGCCATAAAGGGGGAGAATCCAGTGATGCTGTAGTGGAACCCATAGGTGTTACATCTGCCCAGGGTCCAGCTGAATTGCAAGGGCACTCACAGCCAGCAGCAGTCGCCCCTGTAGAAACTAGGAAGTCTAAAATGAAAGCAAGGCACCTAGACAAAGAGGACCAGAGAGGAGGGCCCTCACAACCAGCAGGGGAGCCAGAGGTTGAAATCATCACTGAGTCCCTGTCTTATGAAAATCTCCGCAATCTGCGGAAAGATATTGCACGACGGGGCCGGGAGGCTTTGACAACTTGGTTACTTCGGGTCTGGGACCTCATGGGTACAGGTGTGCACTTGGATGGTACAGAGGCAAGGAATTTGGGATCCTTGTCCCAGGACTCAGGTGTGGACCAAATATTCGTAAGGGAGCCAGGCCCACTTCCCCTCTGGGAGCGGCTTTTAATGAGTGTAAGAGAGAGGTTTGTCAACAAAGAAAGAATGCAGGAGTACCATAATAGAATGCATTGGAAAACCGTTGAGGAAGGGATTCAACAGCTGAGAGAGGTGGCGGTACTGGAGGTACTCTTTGGGAGGGATGGACAGCATGACAATGACCCTGACAAGGTCAGGTGCACAGGTCACATGCTGTGGAACCTGGCAAACCGAGGGCCATCTCAATACACCACCTTCATTGCAATGATTAATGCTGATGAGCACCGAGAAACAGTGAGCTCTGTTGCTAACAAGCTTAGGGATTTTCACAGTATGATGAATGGCGTAGTGCAGGCCCAGGTTTCTTCCGTGGTCCAAGAGATGAGGGGGATGAGGGAGGAGATCAGGGAGGTGAGGGGGATGAGAGGTGACATAAGTGAGATGAGGGAGGAGATCAGGAAGATCAAGGCAGCACCAGTGCGAGCCTCATACCCCAAGGTTACAGCCCCACGCCCCTCAGCTAGTGGAAGAGGGTACACCCCACGAGCTGACCTATGGTTTTTCCTGCGTGACCATGGGGAAGACATGGGAAAATGGGATGGGAAACCCACTTCTGTCTTGGCAGCACGGGTGCGTCAACTCAGGGAGGGAAATGCTAACCGAGGGAGCTACACTAAAGTGAAGGTAGCCTCAACCTCCCATGACCAAGGTGCTGGGCATTACAGAAGGGAGGATGATCTGTCAGACCCACTTGAAGGAACCTCCACTATGTATGTTCAGGAAAGGAATAATAGCCAGGGCTAGAGGGGCCCTGCCTCTAGCCAGGGAGAGGCACGGGATAACAGAGTCTATTGGATGGTGTGGGTCCGATGGCCTGGCACATCAGAACCACAAGAATACAGGGTATTAGTTGATACTGGTTCACAATGCACTCTAATACCATCAGAACATGTGGGGGAAGAGCGTGTTTCCATTGTTGGGGTGACGGGGGGATCACAGGAATTGTCTTTGCTGGAAGCTGAGGTGAGCCTGACAGGGAGAGGGGTGGCAGAAACATCCGATTGTAACTGGCCCAGAGGCACCGCCCATTCTAGGCATAGATTTTCTCAGGAGTGGCTACTACAAAGACCCAAAGGGATACAGATGGGCTTTTGGAATAGCTGCTGTAGTGGCAGAGGGCATTAAGCAGTTGAACACCTTGCCTGGACTGTCAGAAAACCCATCTGCAGTGGGACTCCTGAAGGTGGAAGAGCAACAAGTGCCAATTGCCACCTCAACAGTGCACCGCCGGCAGTACCGGACGAATCGAGATGCTGTGATCCCCATCCACAAGATGATCCGTGAGCTGGAGAGCCAAGGGGTGGTCAGCAAAACCCACTCACCCTTCAACAGCCCCATCTGGCCCGTGCGCAAGTCTGATGGAGAATGGAGATTGACTGTGGACTATCGTGCGTTGAACGAAGTGACTCCACCGCTGAGCGCTGCCGTGCCGGACATGCTGGAGCTCCAGTACGAGCTGGAGTCCAAGGCAGCAAGGTGGTATGCCACCATTGACATTGCCAACGCATTTTTCTCCATTCCCCTGGCAGCAGAGTGCAGGCCTCAGTTTGCCTTTACATGGAGGGGCGTGCAGTACACCTGGAATCGTCTGCCCCAGGGGTGGAAACACAGCCCCACCATCTGTCATGGATTGATCCAGGCTGCACTGGAAAAGGGTGAGGCTCCAGAACACCTGCAATACATAGATGACATCATTGTGTGGGGGAACACGGCAGTGGAGGTATTTGAGAAAGGAGAAAAGATCATACAGATTCTGCTGAGAGCCGGCTTTGCCATTAAAAAGAGCAAAGTCAAAGGACCTGCCCGAGAGATCCAGTTCCTGGGAGTAAAGTGGCAAGATGGACGGCGCCAGATCCCCACTGAGGTCATCAATAAGATCACCGCAATGTCTCCACCAACCAGCAAGAAGGAAACACAAGCTTTCCTAGGTGCCATAGGCTTTTGGAGAATGCACATTCCTGAGTACAGCCAGATTGTGAGCCCTCTCTACCTGGTCACCCGTAAGAAGAACGATTTCCACTGGGGTGCTGAGCAACAGCAAGCCTTTGCCCAGATCAAGCAGGAGATCGCTCATGCAGTGGCCCTTGGCCCAGTCAGGACGGGACCAGAGGTAAAGAATGTGCTTTATTCTGCAGCCGGGAACCATGGCTTGTCCTGGAGCCTTTGGCAGAAGGTGCCTGGGGAGACTCGAGGCCGACCTCTGGGATTCTGGAGCCGGAGCTACAGAGGGTCTGAAGCCAACTACACTCCCACAGAGAAGGAGATCTTGGCTGCCTATGAAGGAGTCCAAGCTGCCTCAGAGGTGATTGGGACGGAAGCACAACTCCTCCTGGCACCCCGACTACCAGTGCTGGGGTGGATGTTCAAAGGAAAGGTTCCCTCTACCCACCACGCCACCGACGCCACATGGAGCAAGTGGATTGCCCTCATCACGCAACGCGCCCGCATCGGAAACCCAAATCGCCCTGGGATTTTGGAGATAATTACGAACTGGCCAGAAGGTGAAAATTTTGGTCTCGCCGATGATGAGGAGCAAGAACAAGTGAGCCGCGCTGAGGAAGCCCCACCGTATAACCAACTGCCAGCAGATGAAACATGCTACGCTCTTTTCACCGACGGCTCCTGCCGCGTCGTGGGGATGAACCGGAAGTGGAAAGCAGCCGTATGGAGCCCCACACGACAGGTTGCACAAGCTACTGAAGGAGAAGGTGGATCAAGTCAATTTGCTGAACTCAAAGCTGTTCAGCTGGCCCTGGACATTGCTGAAAGAGAGAAGTGGCCAAAGCTCTACCTTTATACTGACTCGTGGATGGTAGCCAATGCTCTGTGGGGTTGGCTGGAAAGGTGGAAAAAGGCAAACTGGCAACGTAGGGGAAAACCAATCTGGGCTGCCGACGAGTGGAAAGACATTGCCACCCGGGTAGAGAAGCTACCTGTGAAAGTTCGTCACGTGGATGCCCATGTCCCCAAGAGTCGGGCTAATGAGGAACACCAACACAACGAGCAGGTTGATCAGGCCTCAAAGATAGAGGTGTCACAAATAGACCTGGATTGGCAACACAAGGGAGAATTGTTCCTGGCTCGATGGGCCCATGACGCCTCAGGTCATCAGGGCAGAGATGCCACGTATAAGTGGGCACGAGACCGAGGGGTGGATCTAACCATGGACAGTATCTCTCAAGTCATCCATGACTGTGATACGTGCGCTGCCATCAAACAGGCCAAGCGAGTGAAGCCCCTCTGGTATGGCGGGCGTTGGTCCAAATATAAGTACGGGGAGGCCTGGCAGATTGACTACATCACACTGCCTCAGACCCGCCAAGGCAAGCGCTACGTGCTGACCATGGTGGAAGCCACCACCGGATGGTTGGAGACCTACCCTGTGCCTCACGCCACTGCTCAGAACACCATCCTGGGCCTTGAGAAACAGGTCCTTTGGAGGCATGGCACCCCTGAGAGAATTGAGTCAGACAACGGGACTCATTTCAAGAACAGCCTCATAAACAGCTGGGCTAGGGAACACGGCATTGAGTGGGTGTACCACATCCCCTACCATGCACCAGCAGCTGGGAAGGTCGAACGGTGCAATGGCCTGCTTAAAACCACCTTGAAGGCACTTGGTGGGGGGACTTTCAAGAACTGGGAAAGTAATCTACCAAAGGCCACATGGTTAGTGAATACCCGAGGTTCCACTAACCGAGCAGGCCCTGCCCAATCTGAGCTCTTGGGAACACCAGATGGGGATAAGGTTCCAGTGGTACACATGAGAGGTATGCTAGGGAAAACTGTTTGGGTGAACTCTGCCTCCAGCAAAGACAATCCTGTCCGTGGGGTGGTTTTTGCTCAAGGACCAGGTTGTACCTGGTGGGTGATGCAAAAGGATGGAGAAACCCGATGCATACCCCAAGGAGACCTTGTTCTAGGGGTGAACTACCTATGATACTGTGTCTGTAACTGCATGTATGTATGTAATTTAAAGGTTCTAATTTAATGTAGTATGTTAGCATGGAAAAAATTTGGGGTGGATAATGTTGTGGGTTGGCGAGGTTTAGAAATTTTTTCCCATTATTATGTTAAGCTAGCCGGGATGGCTCTCCTATTAGCCGTTAAGAGCTGGAGACAAAGGACTAGCTGAAGCAATGATGGCCCATTAGGGAAAGGTGGAGTCCTGCTTTTGTTTTCGGCAAGTAAGAGGACACTGGGGGTAGGAGAACTCTACAGCTCGCCGGCCGAACTCGAGGAGAGAGGTTCTTTTTCTCCTGTTGGGATCAGGCTTCTTGGATTTGGACTGCTAAAGCTTCCTGCTTCCTCTGAACAACTGGGAACTGGGACGCCCACGGTGAGCAGAGTTTCCTTCCTCACCCTTTTCTTCCACCTGGGGCGGATGAGGCCACCTGGCCCCCTCCCCTGCCCCTGCAGCAGCCGCGACTGAGAAGCCGCCCGCCCTGGTCCATCGGAGAGCCATCGGTGACTGAAAAAGGGACTGGGACTGAATTCCGTTCTGTTCTGTCACTGGTTTTTTTTCTTTCGTATAGCTGATGCTGTTTTTGTTTGTCTTATAAATATTTCAGTAAAGAACTGTTATTCCCAACCTATACCTTTTTTGTGCCTGCGAGTTCCTGAATTCCCTTTTCCTGGTAATACTGTCCCTTTAAACCGGGACACCTTCCTCTAAAGACTGAACTTACCTAGCAAGTATTAACTTCAAATTCTCTCTATCATTTCAGTGTAGCCTGGCCAATCGGTCTGAAGGTTTGAAACAGATGTTCCTTCGGACTGAAGGAATTATCCTTTAGATTCAAGTTGGCTACCTGCAGGCAGACATTTAAGAAAACAAGCATTTATTATGGTTGCTATATGCAAACTACAAAAATCCAGTTGGTGCTGAACAGCTGTTTGTGAGCACCCAGCTGGAACCGAACAATGCCCTTTGGATTATCCCTCTATGACATGAGTTTTAAGCCGCATCAAAGTTTCACCAATTGGAAACAGCTGAGTATCTCTATTCATATCTCACAAGTGTTCCTTTCAAAACAACATTTGGTGCTACAGTGTGTAAGGAGAGGTGGTCAGGCCTAGCATCCCTCCCTCTTCTTGTGACTGAGCCAGGGCTCATTCCTGCAAAGCCCTGCCATGAGAACACTGTACATAGCTTGCTCTATTCCTTTGACAATAAATGAAGCTCATATCTTCCTCAAGTCAAATACAAAAACCACTCAAAAAGTTAAAATGAGGTAGTAATGCCTGAAGACCACTAATATGAAAAGCAATGGATTAGATTTCATTGCCTGACACCTGCTCAGAGTTCCTGCTGGGATGGAGACACAAAAAGTCTCCATCAATATGACCCCTACAACACATTAAATAACTCATCAGCACACCACCACCATCTCTCAAAATTGGACCTTTTTCTGTCTTTGAAAACACAATAAACACTGATGTTTCTCTGGTGGTCTGTGTTGAAGTCTACCTCCCCTTAGCTTTAAAAAAAGACCACGTAAAAGTAACAAAGCTACCCAGAATCAGGAATGCATGTCTTAAAATCACAACTAAGGTTGTTTTGGAAAGGAAGCATATAAGCTAGTCCATTTGATAAGCAAGTCTGTGCCTCCAAAAATGTATCCATTTGACTTATTCTCCCTGGACATTGTTCATAGCTAAAGAGAAAATATTCTAACCTGATATATTAATGTTTTCATAATTCAGCAACAGGCATGGGGAATATGGAGTATTTAAAAAGGAAAGTTTCCTATTTATACAGTGGAGGAACAAGCAAAAATTAAGGATAAAAAACCAACATGGTAGAAAACAATTGCTGGAACCAACTGCACCATCTCACCTGCTGGAGGATCTTGCCAAGGGTACCCTTGTCCTTTTGCATTACTCCATCTCTCTGCAAGTGGATGAGTAACTCTGGCTTCTTGTATGTCCTCAGAGCAAGTAAATGAATCACCCTGTCCCTCTAGTGTTGGCCACAAACAGCAGTGCAAGGATTCCCTTCACTGTCTGCAGGCTTCATGGACGTTGTTTTCTTCTTCTCAGGTGCAGGATGGGAAGGGTTTGGTTGGGCTCTTTTGACGTCTGCTTGTTTTCCCAAAGGAAACAAAAACAGAACAAGAAATGTCATAAGGGCAGTTTAGGAGAAGGCAAGCAAAGTTGATTTAAAATTATGAAGGAATTCTTGGGGACAGAGCTGAACTTGCATGTTCTTGTGGATCCTTTCCAGCTCAGCAAATTCTCTGATTCTGTGACAAAGCCCAATCCCTAACTGGTACTGCATGGAGCATGTTGCAAGGGCACCCTGTACCCTACCAGCAACCAGGCCTGTCCCCACCTGAGTTTCTCAGTGCAAGCCCAGAGCAAAATTTGCCAGCCCAAATTCCACAATTATCTCACTACTTCCAGTCCTCAATCTCAATTACTGAATGCTAAATATTCCCTTAGGATCTATGTAAACGATCACCAAGAATCACAGAAATCATCATTCACATGTAAAACAGAACATCCCCAATGAGAGATTTGGAGGTTTAGTTTTGTCTTTCCAAAAAGGCACGACGCTGCTGCCTTAGAATGCTCTGCACTCAGCTAAGGCAGAGCAAGAGCTGCACTTGCAGTGGCAGGGATGTCCCTGCAGGCAGTGACTGCAGTACAGCCAGCTGAGAGCCCCCTTTTTCTCAGGGCAGTTGTGCCTGGTTCAGCTCACTGCTGCAGGCAGCACCACTGAGAGCTGTGAGGGGAATATCCACCTCCTGTCTGCCTGGAGCCAGGCTCCTTGGGGAAACAGGACTCAGAACAGATTACAGTAATTTCACTAATACAAGCCGCACCAATTTGACCAAAATTTTGGTGGAAACCCGGAAGTGCGGCCAATATTCCGGGGCGGTTAATACATTAACAAAATTCTAAAAGCTGCCAACACGGAAGTGAGAGCCCGCGGCAGCCCCAAGCCAAGCTGGAGCCCGGCCGGCCCCGGCAGAGGTAGGAAAGCCTGGCAGAGGCGGGGCCAGCAGTGCGGGGGGCGGGCGGCAGAGCCTGAGCCAGCAGGGCGGGGCAGGGGGGCGGCAGAGCCGGGTCAGTAGGGCGGGGGAGCCTGGGAGAACTGGGGCTAGCAGTGCAGGGGAGCATGGCAGAAGCAGGAAGGCCGACAGATGGGGCTGCCTGGCAGCGGGGGAAGCCCAGCAGAATCGGGGCCAGCAGCGTGGGGGAGCCCGGCGGTGCGGGGGCCTGCAGTGCCGGTCAGGGCGAGGAAACGCGGCGGCGGTGCAGACGGGAGGGGGCGGTCGGCGAGCCTGGCGGCGGCGGCGGCAGCCTGCAGGCAGGGCTAGGGAACGCGGCGCGGTGCGGCCGGCGAGCCGGGCGGCGGCAGCCCACCGGCAGGGCTAGGGAACGCGGCGCGGCGCGGCCGGCGAGCCGGGCGGCGGCGGCGGCAGCCCGCCGGCAGGGCTAGGGAACGCGGCGCGGCGCGGTCGGCGAGCCGGGCGGCGGCGGCGGCGGCGGCCCGCCGGCACGGCTAGGGAACGCGGCGCGGCGCGGTCGGCGAGCCGGGCGGCGGCGGCGGCAGCCCGCCGGCAGGGCTAGGGAACGCGGCGCGGCGCGGCCGGCGAGCCGAGGGGCGGCGGCGGCGGCAGCCCGCCGGCAGGGCTAGGGAACGCGGCGCGGCGCGGCCGGCGAGCCGGGCGGCGGCAGCCCGCCGGCAGGGCTAGGGAACGCGGCGCGGCTCGGCCGGCGAGCCGGGCGGCGGCGGCGGCAGCCCGCCGGCAGGGCTAGGGAACGCGGCGCGGCCGGCGAGCCGGGCGGCGGCAGCCCGCCGGCAGGGCTAGGGAACGCGGCGCGGCGTGGCCGGCGAGCCGGGCGGCAGCGGTGGCAGCCCACCGGCAGGGCTAGGGAACGCGGCGCGGCGCGGCCGGCGAGCCGGGCGGCGGCGGCGGCAGCCCGCCGGCAGGGCTAGGGAACGCGGCGCGGCCGGTGAGCCGGGCGGCGGCGGCGGCAGCCCGCCGGCAGGGCTAGGGAACGCGGCAGCGGGGCGGTGCTGATGGGAGAGGGGGGCCAGCGAGCCCGGCGGCGGTGGCAGCACCACCCAGCCAGCCCCGCCGAGCCGTGGCGCTGAGCTGGGCTACCCGGCCCTGTCGGCAACCATGAGCGGGCCGAGCCTTCCTGGCCCCGCCCCGAGCCAGTAAAGCCCGCTATGCCGCGATCCTGTTACTAATTGGCCAATTTGTGAAAGCTGCGCACGGATTCTCGCGACGAACGAAAGTGCGGCTAATATTCGGGGTGCGGCTTATCTATTGACAAAGACAGCAACATTGTCGAGGCACCGGAAGTGCGGCTTATAATCCGTGCGGCTTGTATTCGTGAAACTACTGTAATGACAAACGGCACCACCTAAAACCGTTGTGCTTTGTGGACAATTATGGACTCCATGGGGAAGATGACATCATTACTTTCCTTTCACTTTCCTTGGAAAGAAGCCAATACAGTACTGTGGCAACAGTTACATATTAATGACCTAGACAAAAAATTAAATCAGGCAAAGTTTTCCACATTGACGTTATGAAATTCTGCATGGGACTTCTTCAAGTTAATTTTTGGTCCATTTCCAAATAAGTTTAACACAGAAGCACAATACCTAGGTACTCCAAAGCCCAGTTACAAATCCAACACATTATCTACCAAGCCAGCAAACTAAAGTGCATTGAGCCGTCCAGACCTGGACCTCAGCACTCAAAATTCACACCACTCAAGCAGCAGGAGAAAAAGAAAGGACTGGCAGGCTTTCCAAGAGGAAAGCAGGCCAATGGCTGAATGCAGTGGCAGGAGAATGCACTCTTGACCTGAGGGCGAACCACCTACCACTGAGAAATCTGAACACACCCCATGTTCCAAGAATGTGCTGCAAAAATAAATTACTAAATTGAAAATCTTACAGACATTGAACAAAATATGAAAAGCAGCCATACCTCCAAGTGGGTTATACAATTTGGCAACCTGAACACTTCCAGTGTATGACACCTCACTGGCATTTGGCTAAAAGGAAAAAGAAATGTTTGTAAAACAAAAAGTTTTGCTGTCCCATCAGTAAAAACAGCTACTCTGACACAATTCTCCATCTGACAGCAGCCGGGTACAAAATTGCCCTGAGACAGCGACCGTCACTTGGCCTCCAAAGCAGACAAGTATTCAAGTACCAACTCATCCATTCCCAATTGCTGGAATTTACGAGCACGGGCTTCCCTTGAAATCAAGTGCCTGAGTACAATTGAACTGGCCAAAGCTCAGCTGACAAACCAGGTGAGAGTGGCTCCCAAAAAGATCACAAAGTCGGGGCAGCACCCAAGGCTGAGATTTATTTGGTACTGAGGAGGCACATGCTGGAGTGAGCTCCAGGAAGAATTTCAACAGCAAATGTGAATTTGACTGTAAGAGGTAGCAAAACCCTTTCTCTTTTCGTCAGCTTTAGATGCAATTATTTACTTAGGTGTGAAATGGAAACAGTTTATTCCAAGATAGTCACATGTAACAAAATTTGGTTTGCTTGGCTGAACTCATCATGTAATACAGAATGTGCCACATTGGAGTTCCAAAATCACTACAATGTCTATCAGCATAAGCATAGTTTTTACCAAAAACAGCCTACTGCCATCCAGCTGCTTCATTCTGAAGGCAAAATTGGCTGACAGTGAAGTTAAAAAACTCTTCATCTAAAATTTGCCTGAACTTTTATTGAAATAGAAGTATCACTTGCAAAGACCTGTAAAAGCAATATTCAATAGTCTTTTAGAAATCCATCAATATTTTGCTTGTGAGACTGTTCATCCTTCATCCATGTCACTGTCATTTGTACTAAGTGCAGACTCAACACAATTCCACTAGTATTTTTGTTTCAATCATCAATACTGGCACAGCTTAGGACAGGTTCTGGACATGAAAGGGAACAGGGAGTCACCTGAACTTCACATCCTTTTATGTCACCTTAAGGAATGAGTTTGTTCTAAGAGCATCTGTGCATTTTATAGAAGAATGAGAACAAATCACATCAGGTGCCAAACACATCAGCTGGGATTACTCATGCAGGTTTTCATTGCTTGTTTAGCCTACATTTTCTCCTGGGTAATGAATTTTAATTTTCTTTGTAATTAATTGTTTAATTAATCATAACCAGCATATTAATCATAAGCAGTGTATTCATCATAAGCACTGTAGTCTTCCACCTTGGAAAGTAGATAACTGGGTGTCTTTTGGCAATCTATTGTCAGAGTTGGACTGTTACATCTCCAAAACTCTTTTTTTTTGTAAACTAATTCTGATAACCTTCAATAAACAAAGCCTGTGGGCATAAAAGGCTGGACACCTGGAATCTAGACTTCCTAGGCCTCCAAGAACATGGTGGAGAGCCCAAAAGACAAAGAAGTTAACAAAGATATTTCAGCCTCACAGCTCAAAACATCTTCTCTGGGAAAAAGATAATAAAGAGACTGAAAAATGTCAATGTATTAGCATGACAATGGAGACATCAATATCCAACAAAAGTGAGAATACTAATTAATAGATAAGAAGAATGATGTCATTTACAACCAATGGATAGGGATTTTTTATTTTTTTAAATTTATCAGTAAGTGGAAAAGCTTTCAAAGTGGCACATATGTGGCTGGAGTTCTCCATTATGCACCAGAGCTGGGAATAAAGTAATGGCTGCTCTCAGTACTAAAAACAAGATACAGTTTGAGGATTTCATTTATGCTTACATTTTGGATGATTCTGGTATAAATGTGGAACAATGAGAAGTCCACTCATTGTGACCAAGAGCCACTTCCAGAGCATGAAGTGACTGCATATCACAGACTGGGGAAGCTCCCACTTCCACTGGCAGCTCCCCAGAGTCATCCCTGGGAGTCGCTTCCCCTGGGGCGGCCGCCTCAAAGGGGCCGTGGGGCACCAGTGGGGCCCAGCCCTGCCCAACTGGTCCCGCAGGCTCAGCAGCACCTGGCACCAGCACCATGGCCAAGCCCCCAGCCAGTGCCAGCCCACAGAGCCCGACAGCCGCCCCCCACCTGCTGGTCCTGGCACCTCTGGGTCACCCTGAGGGGCATCGCAGCGTCCGTGGGGGCCCTGCGGGATGCAGTGCGGTTTGGGACCCTGCGGAACACAGTGGATTGTGCCCAGGCCCGCAGCTCCACCATCCCGCTCTGCCTCGGCTGCTCCCGCTGCCACACAGCCACTGATCCTGCAGCAAAATCTGGGAAATATTTGTTAGGAAAATGCGTTCTTTGTTGTTTCTGGCTTTGTGGCTTTCGAGGCTCATTAACAAAATTGGAGATTTTTCCATGAAACAAGAAACAGCCAGCAAGCTCTAAGTGATTGCCAGGCCTTGGAAAGGCAGGTTACTTGTTTGCTGAATTGCCTTATTAATGGGTAGGGCTTGCTAGGCTTCAGTGGCCTCAGACCTAGGAGAGGTTAGCAAGGCTTAGGAGAAGAATGCACCTCGGATGGAGGACATGCAGGAATGCAGAATTGATGGGAACAAGGACATTTGGCAGAACTCCCAAGGCACAAATAAAGTCAATACAGCAACTCTGCTGAATCAGCTCTGGCGGGGTAAAAGGTCATTCCAGCAGGGGCAGACCATGGCCACCCACTCAAGAAACCTCTCACTAAGAAGAAGAGGGAGATTAAGAGTGCAGAATAATTAGCATGAGAAGCTAGAGGATCATTACCCAACAGCAGACAGAACAGTAATTGTGAAGAGAACAGAGTAACTTGCAGTCAGTGAACAGAAATAGCTTTGCTGGCTAAAATGTAGAAATACTAAAGCATTCTGGTACTTGTGGTGCTGGCTTTGTGAATTTCCCACTGATCCCCTGCTTTCTGCACAGAACTGTAAATATTTACCTCCACTCAGTGCATGGATCAGCCTCTTGAGCAACAGGTTCCAGATCCAACCAATGTGGAGCAGCACTTGCTGAACGCTCTGACACCTCCGTTCTCGCTGCAGCCACGGAAGGGTCTGAGCAGTGCTGCCGTGTGCTGGGGACAATGGCCACATGTCCTTGGAAATGGGGAGTTCCATGTTTCAGGCTGGGTGGGAGGAGCCGCATGGGACACATGTAGGGCAGAGGGAATGTGGGAATGCCGTGCCCAGTTCCATAACTGACTCAGCTCGTTTCCAAGTGCAGAAAGGGGTGTTCTGGCCATCCCAGTTGCTGCAGCTGTGCAGAGCAGGGCTAATTACGTGTTTCTGCACAAAAGTGCTGCACTTGGCTGTCTCTGAGGTGAAGGTGCAGCATAACACCTCTCACTAGGGCAGCAAGGTGCAGCCCTCCCAGCACTGGTCGATCCTGCCATAGGCCAGTCAGTCTGTGAGGCTTTGAGCTCACAAATGCTCACTCAAATATCATCTGTTTGACAAAAGCCCCCCGGACATTTCCCCATCCCAGTCTCCTAAAAGGAATCAAGCCAGCAGCATGCCCAAACTCCCATGGGCTCTGCAGGAGGAGATGACATGGAAGAGCCATCACTGACTCTGAACACAATTACAGGCTGATGTGCTGACTGCAAGTGGCCATTGAAGTTATTGACCCATCTGGAAAAATATTTTATGGTCGGCTTATGATCGTTTTGCTTCCATTTTCTCCATACCCAAGCTTATTCCAGATTTCAGTCAGCTGACACCCATAATACTGCTGTCCAGTCACTACAGGGTGAGGGAATAAAAGCATGTGTTTGAAAATGTGGTGAATATGACCATCCAAAGCCCCTTTTCCATATCACAGTATCTTGTCTTTTTCTTCAAGACCATGCTCATATCTGGGCATGTCTGCTCTCCTGGCTGCTGCACTCACAAGGGCAGTGTAGTTTGGGGAACAGAAAGGAAGGAAGTAATTTGTCAAACATCAGATCCCAGATACGTAAGAGAACCATGTCCCTTTTATAGAATGGTTGGATGGTTGTGATTATGGATCCCCAGTATGGAGTATTGGAAAAGCCTTTGTATCAACCATCAAAGGAAACCAAGGAGGTAATTCACTGGGCTACGGAATATCCAACAACCTTTTGATATCTTAAAAAGACATTGATGACAACCCCTGCTCTGGAATTACCAGATTTGACTGAACCCTTTGCAATGTTCACCCATGACTGCCTTTGCCTTGCACAGTAACTCCATATTTAGCTCCAAGACTGGGAATGTAGGAAAGAAGCCAGTGGAAAAGCGTATTTCTGAAATAATAACTAAACTATGTACTCAAGGGATGGCCAGAAGGGCTCTGAGCAGGAGCCATCATGGTCTGATGTGGTGAGGATGGCTGCAACAAAACTTTTGGGTTTGGAGTATTGGAGAGGGAACAATGGAGTTGGCCAAAAATTAAAGAACTTTAATGGAAAATAAAACAGGGATGATGCCCAGAAACCAAACGCTGTATGGGGAGAAACTCTGAGGATCCAAAACAAGGGGGGTGTGACAATATATACCCTCGAGGGGAGAACTTTCTGGAACTAGGATCACATAAAGGGAACAAGTAAGCAATAGGGGAACAGAACTTGAACCAACTAACACAAGAACTCTAGGGACTGTGGGAAAAACACTTAGGTTTGCTGCAAGTTAACAAGTGTTTCCCAGGGCTTGAACTCAACACCTGGTTCTTTCTTGGGGAAATCTGGCTGACTCTGTGTCCCAGTCAGGCAGACTCCCACAATGGTCCTCATTGATAGAAAAGACTTGAAAACAAATGGGGAAAAAATGACAGTTTCTGTGCCACACATGGTTATGTCTGGTTTAGAGCACAAAGGAGGTCACTGGTTATCTCTGAGCAGAATTGTAAAGTAACAGGTGAAACTCCCAGAACAAAAGACGTGCAACTAAAGACAGCTACTGCCTTGAACCCTGCTATGTTCCTCAATCCTTCTACAAAAAAATCAGGATCTCCAAGCAACTGTGGGCAGCTTTGGGAGCATCCACTTCCCTGCTAAGGTAGCAGTAACGCACTGTGAAGCTCCCCATTCCAGACAAACACCCGGCAACATCAGAAACCGAGTAGCAGACAAAACTGCTAGAGAGGTGGCAGGACAAAGCATCTTGTTGCCAGTTCTGTCCAAAGTTGGGAACATTTCCAAATCAGTCACAGAACAACCTGATGAAAACAATCAATTAGTAAAATTCTTAAATGTCTGATTTCGTTGTGAAGGGTGGTGGCTAACAACAAATTGCCAAGTTAGAGTGCCTCATGCAATAATGAGACAAGCTATAGAAGACAAACATAAAGAAACCCACTGGGGTGTTGTGGATTCAGTAGACAATTAGGAAAGGCAGCTACTTAGTGTTAGGCTGACAGGGACTGGGACGAGTGAAATATAAAATCTGCTTACAGAACAATGCACAGTTTTACAAAAGACTGCCATTAGAGATTGCAAAAAAAACCCAAAAACCCAGAAATAATGCAGGAGATTAATACCAAGGAGATTTGTCAGAGTTACCTCCACACAACGGATATAAGTACATGTTAGGTTGAGTAGAAGCATTTTCTGTGAGGCCAGAGTATTCTCCCTTTCATACCACCAAAGCTAGAGAAGTACTTCAAGTAAGAATATGAGAAATAATACTCAGGTTAGGGATCCCATTTGGAATGTTGTCACATAGAGATTCTCATTTGATAGCTGAAACTGCACAAAATTGATGCAAAACACTCCCAGTTACACGGGACCTACTTAGCCCATGGAGGTTGTACTGCAGGGGCAAGGCTGAGAGAACAAATCAGAGTCGAAGAAGACAAAAGAATTGACCCAGCTCTCCAGAGGGAAGCCAGCCCCAACTCACAAGGAACTAGAGTGGAAAATAGAGTCGACTGAGAATTTGAAGCTTGGACTTCTAAATGCATGAAAATATGACTTCTTTATGCTGTGTAGAATTAGTTAGAAGAATTGCCATGAAAGGAAAGATAAGTCATGAAGGGGTAAAAATGAAAAATCCTAGTCTCAGCCCACTCTCAACAGCAACACTCTTGCACACTCTGCCAAGCAGCAGCAGTCACCAGGCCAAGGGCAGGCACCCCAGCAGAACTCACATCATGGTTCCCACAGCAGAGTTCCTTGTGCTGCTGCACTGCAGAGCTGTAGGAGGAGCTCCTGTTCCAGACAAAAAAAGGAGCCAAGTCTCAGGATTGAAGAGGTGACATTTTCTTTAACTCACCTGAAGGAAAACAGAAGGGCAGCAACAGCTCAGGTGTTCAATCACAAAACACCCCAAGATGTTTCAAGTATGGGGGCCTAATATAGTTAGCATGAAGAAAACTGAGGAAGTTCTAAAATACTCCCCAAGGAAGAAAGGGGCATTGACAGCCGCATTTGAGTGTACCCAAATATTGTCCTCCCTTAGTTGTTTTTCCATCCATCCCCAGAAGAAGGTTATGCCATGGCTGGCCACATCTCTACCCTGTAAGCTGAATATAGTAACAGGGAACTTAGGAAAAGGATTGGACTTCCAAGTCCCCATAGGTCTGTACACAAATCAACATCTGTGTCTCTCCTGGAAGACCGGCTGTGACAGAGAATTTTTGAGAGAGCTACAAGAAAAGTTTCCATAGGGATGCATTCAAACAATTTGTCTTTCAAACCCACTAAAGCACCCTGTCTCCAACACTTGTAAATGTGTCTTACATAACACTTGCAAAGATCTGGATATTCCTTGGCTCATTGACAAGGTGAAACCAAGGTCTACAAGCAGTCCTGGGAGGTGCTTCAGCTGATGTCTTGGAGCAGCCCATTTACATTCCTCTGTAACCCTCACAAACAAGGTGATTTGGGTAGGGGGCTTGGGCTGCAATGCAGGATGTAACCAAAAGTATGTATTCTGTCTTCATCTGTGAAAACCAGGTGGGGCAGTTGTCACCATTGGGTCAGATGTGACATACACACACGTGCGCGCACACACACACACACACTTGAGCAGAATAACAGCGGCATCTCCGTCCTTTCTTCTCTGTGCTCTCCACTTTATATACTCTTAACAAAGCGTGATTTTAAGTCATTGACTGCATCACAATACCTTATTCTATTCATTTCTGCAAAGCAATTTGCATCAATATACTTGGCCAAAGTTTTGCAAAAATTTTGTAAGGCACATATACACATTTATTATGCATGTAGTCTAACTACCAAAATCCTTCATTTTCTTTTTAAACCAGTTTCCATGCTAATGGCCTTGTCTTCCTTGCTTCAGATATGCTAGGAATTCATCAATTGCTGTTTCTTCTACTAACTCGGTTTGGCTTTCAGGCCAGCTGTCAAGCCCCTGCATAGATATTTTAATGTCACATAGAGAAAACTGCTGCAAATGCCAATAATTAAATGACCATTGCATCTGAGGCAGGTGTTGCTCCAGCAAGCTCATGCCACACTGGATGTTTGTGATTCACTAGTAGAACACCATTTACCCACTGCTCAAAAAAACTCTACAGATCTCCTCAAAGTACAGACTGCAAATCTCTTGCTTACAAGCATCTCTGGAAAGACATCTCAAATTTGTTTTACACAGGATTCTTTTGTAAATCAGCACTATATTATATGGTGTTGCTGTATGGCTACAAAGTGATGGAAGGAACACAGCAACACGACTTCCTCCATGTAGAAGAACTGGTAGAAGAAGCACTTTATTACAAATCACTCTTACATTTATAGAAGGGATTGGAGACAGGGAAAGAACAGTAGTTCATTGGTCCAGAAAAAACAACACCCCTTGTCAGGCTTTCATGCATCCAGTAGGTGTTTATCTGTTGTTATAATTCTTTCTCTTTTTATGTTTACGTTTGAGAAAGCTGTAAGGCTTTGAAAAACACGAGCTGGGACTGAGAAAGCTCTCGGCCTTGAAGAGCACCCACATACGGGGATTTTTATGAGATGGTTCTCGCAGAGACCCACACAAACGAAGGTGCTGGTTTGAATTTTTTATTTTTTTTATTTTTTTTTTAAGGAAGAAATGAATCAGTTATGCAAATAATTACCTCTAAGGACCTTCCTTTAGGCAGCTTCCTTTAGAACAGACAAAAACCAATTGATGGCTGATTTTTAATATTGACACATTGTCACACCAGTGAAAAAGTTAGATGTGCTTCTGTGAACACACAGATAAGACAAACAAAGCTCAGGAAGCTCTCTTTCCCTTCTGTCCTGAGCACAGGTACCAGGCCATCCGGATGGGCTCTGCCACAAGGCTGGGCCCCTTCTCAAGAAGCTCACCGGGCCCCATCCGGCACAGCTGGGTCCCCCTGCCCTCAGCTCGGCCAGACCGGGCCCGTGGCTCGGCTGGAATGCTGCTGCTGCTGCTGAGTTTCACCAGGAACCGCCGGGCAGGGGCAGCAGGAGCCATCAACCCGCGGGTGCTGCTGCATCGCACCGGCCTGGCTGCTGAGATCCTGGCCTCCCCCAGCGCGGCCAACGAAGAATCCTCCATCGTAAACAGCTCCGGTTGGACCCAGCTGGGATCTCATGGCCCTCTGCAGGCCTTGGGCAAAATATGAACTCTCTCACTGCCCAGATGAGACTTGCAGACCTTCAATTCTCTCTCGAGTGAGAGAAAAGTGAGAAAAGTGAGAAAAGTGAAGACAGAGAAAAAACATGAAGACACCAAGGTCAGTGAAGTACAAGTTCCAAGACAGCAGGGACTGAGGCAATGCCTCACTCATGGACTGAAATTCTCTTGTAAGCTGTGAAGAAGATATGACTGATCAATCAGACTCTTTTTCCCCTGTAACTCATGGAATGCATTTTGGGGGGGATGAAGTCTTCTAACCACAGCCATAAGCAGAAGCACCAGCACCGAAGTAAGTAGATGTTGAAGTAAATGTTAATCCAAGAGAAGTTTGAAAGGAAAGAGAGAAGAGTGATGAAAACCCTTTGACCCCAGGTAAGAAGAAGAAGAAGATCTCTGTTCTAAGAGATGGAGATGATCTCCAATGTAGGTGAAGAAAACCTTTACTCAAACAGTTTCATCCTTAAAAATAGTATCCAGTAAGTTTGACATAGCCCATAAATTCAGCTGTGGGAAGGCTGTGAAAAGATGGGAGGGACTTCATGATTGCAGATTTCCCAGGAGGCTGCTATTTGTGGAAATTGAAGCCACAAGAGAATAGTTTTTGTGGAGAAGTTTCCATAGACTGACAAAAGAGACTTACCTTCCTAAGTGATCTGAAGAAAGACCATTCTAGATGTGACAAACTGACTGAATTGTTTCTGTGCATTGTCAGTGAGAAAGAAAAGAGAGTACGGGGAGCAGGGAGGAGAAGTGTTCAGAAGGTTTTGTTCTGATTGTTGTTATTATTTCTTTCAGTTTCTGGTAATAAAATTTTCCTTTTTACCCTTTAAAGTCTGAGCCTGCTTTGCCTTCCCTCCTAACCCTATCTCACAGCAGGAAATGAGTAAGTAATTCTAGTGGGTGCACTGGCAATTTGGCCAGCACTAGACCCACCACAGCTATTGGTGCATTGGCCGGAAATTTCAAATTGGCAAACTAAAACCACCACATGACATTGGTGTTTCTGCCCAGTTCAAACTGAAACTGCCACAACTATTTAAGCATTTTCACACCACTGCTCAAAAGAACAATTCAATTCTGATGGCACTGATTTAGACGGACTACAGCCTAAAGCATAAAGAAAAGATCACTGCAGACAAATTTTAATCAAATTTTGAGATTCAAATAAAACAATAAAAAAAGCAACCTGAAATTGGAAACAGTAAAAATTAGAAGCAAGCAAGAAATGGAGATCCTTGATGCACCAACTTCATGTCAAAGGGTGACATGGGCTATGTCACCTTCTGCATCGTGAATAAACTTTTCCACGGTTGAAGGACCCCACAGCGTGGCTGGTCTGCACATCAGAGAATGGGAGGTCACTGAGCCTCTCCCCAGAGGGCTCCCAACACACACCCAAAGCTTCTCTCCACCCAACCTTTGGTGCGAGGCTCTGTGCGAGTCTGGCAGCTGATAGCCTTGGGGCTCTTGTCTCCTCCCCAAAGGTCCTAAGCTTGTGCTTTGTGAATGTCCCCAGTTCCTGAGTTTATCTCATCCTCATCAGTGAAAAGCCCAGGGCCTCACACCAAAGGCCTATTCAGGATATGGTGGTATTCTGTGCAGCTACAGAACACAGTTCTAAAAATCCTTCAAGAAGGACTTTGTTTAAGTCAAAAATAATAATATTTCAGTCTCTGACACACGGTGAGAAAGAAAGCAATCTTCCAGAGGAGCTGAGGTTTCAGAAAATGCATTTATTTACAATCTTACTCTATAATCCTTTTCTACAATCCTACTCTACAATCCTACTCTACAATCGTACTCAACAACCCTACTCAACAATCCTAATCTACAATCCTACTCTAAAATCCTAAACTGGTGGTGGAGTAAATAGTCCAGTTGTGATTATGGCAGTCCCTTCTCCATCTTCATCTTCTTCACAGAAATGATCAGTGGCACCAGGCAGGGAGTAGGCTTGACTGATGATACAAATGGATGCTGCTCTCTGGAAAAAAGAAATCAAAACAACAATAAGAAGCAATGAAGCATGACTTTTCAAGCTCAGTGCTTCACAGGTTCAATAGGCATTGCACTCAGAAAGATGCAGCAAAAGCATGAACGGGGCCATCTGCACCTCTGTCTTCATGTGCAGGACCTTGCCATTACAGGCAAACCTCGCCCAGATTCCAAATCATCCATTTATTCTGGTGTCCACATCTTGCTGGGATTTTTGCCCTTCCCAGGCTCTGGAGATGGTGCTTTCTGTCCTTGGTGTTTCTTCCTTTCAGGAAATTCCAAAGACTCAAATAGGTGCTTCACTTTGAAAGACAGGCACTATGCTAATTTCCACAGGGAGACAGAGCAGTCTGCCTTTCCATGCCCTGCCCCTCCTGTGTTGGATGGTTCCTCCTTTCCCTTTCCTTTCCTTTCCTTTCCTTTCCTTTCCTTTCCTTTCCTTTCCTTTCCTTTCCTTTCCTTTCCTTTCCTTTCCTTTCCTTTCCTTTCCTTTCCTTTCCTTTCCTTGCCTTGCCTTGCCTTGCCTTGCCTTGCCTTGCCTTGCCTTGCCTTGCCTTGCCTTGCCTTGCCTTGCCTTGCCTTGCCTTGCCTTGCCTTGCCTTGCCTTTCCTGAACTTGCCTTTCCTGAACTTGCCTTTCCTTGCCTTTCCTTTCCTTTCCTTTCCTTTCCTTTCCTTTCCTTTCCTTTCCTTTCCTTTCCTTTCCTTTCCTTTCCTTTCCTTTCCTTTCCTTTCCTTTCCTTTCCTTGCCTTGCCTTGCCTTGCCTTGCCTTGCCTTGCCTTGCCTTGCCTTGCCTTGCCTTGCCTTGCCTTGCCTTTCCTGAACTTGCCTTTCCTTGCCTTTCCTTGCCTTTCCTTTCCTTTCCTTTCCTTTCCTTGCCTTTCCTTGCCTTTCCTTGCCTTGCCTTGCCTTGCCTTGCCTTTCCTTTCCTTTCCTTTCCTTTCCTTTCCTTTCCTTTCCTTTCCTTTCCTTTCCTTTCCTTTCCTTTCCTTTCCTTTCCTTTCCTTTCCTTTCCTTTCCCTTTCCTTTCCCTTTCCTTTCCTTTCCTTTCCTTTCCTTTCCTTTCCTTTCCTTTCCTTTCCTTTCCTTTCCTTTCCTTTCCTTTCCTTTCCTTTCCTTTCCTTTCCTTTCCTTTCCTTTCCTTTCCTTTCCTTTCCTTTCCTTTCCTTTCCTTTCCTTTCCTTTCCTTTCCTTTCCTTTCCTTTCCTTTCCTTTCCTTTCCTGCACTTTCCTTTCCTTTCCTTTCCTTTCCTTTCCTGCACTTTCCTTTCCTTTCCTGCACTTTCCTTTCCTTTCCTGCACTTTCCTTTCCTTTCCTGCAC
Organism: Catharus ustulatus; assembly: GCF_009819885.2. Lineage (NCBI taxonomy): Eukaryota > Metazoa > Chordata > Aves > Passeriformes > Turdidae > Catharus > Catharus ustulatus. The sequence continues at coordinate 50,142,963 of NC_046262.2, read as the reverse complement.
TTTCCTTTCCTTTCCTGCACTTTCCTTTCCTGCACTTTCCTTTCCTGCACTTTCCTTTCCTGCACTTTCCTTTCCTGCACTTTCCTGCACTTTCCTGCACTTTCCTTTCCTGCACTTTCCTGCACTTTCCTTTCCTGCACTTTCCTTTCCTTTCCTTTCCTTTCCTTTCCTTTCCTTTCCTTTCCTTTCCTTTCCTTTCCTTTCCTTTCCTTTCCTTTCCTTTCCTTTCCTTTCCTTTCCTTTCCTTTCCTTTCCTTTCCTTTCCTTTCCTTTCCTTCCCTTCCCTTTCCCTTTCCTTTCCCTTTCCTTTCCCTTTCCTTTCCCTTTCCTTTCCCTTTCCTTTCCTTTCCTTTCCTTTCCTTTCCTTTCCTTTCCTTTCCTTTCCTTTCCTTTCCTTTCCTTTCCTTTCCTTTCCTTCCTGGAGTCCTTCCTTCCTGGAGTCCTTCCTTCCTTCCTTCCTTGAGTCCTTCCTTCCTGGAGTCCTTCCTGGAGTCCTTCCTTCCTGGAGTCCTTCCTTCCTGGAGTCCTTCCTTCCTGGAGTCCTTGCTGGAGTCCTTCCTGGAGTCCTTGCTGGAGTCCTTCCTGGAGTCCTTCCTGGAGTCCTGCCTGGAGTCCTTCCTTCCTGGAGTCCTTCCTTCCTTCCTTCCTGGAGTCCTTCCTTCCTGGAGCCCTTCCTTCCTTCCTTCCCTCCTTCCCAGCAGGGACAGCCCAGTGGCTCTGGATCCTGCAGTTCCCTCTCTGCCACACAAGCTGCCAGTAACCCTGGGCCACTTCCTGTCAGCTTGACCATGCCAGGCAGTTCCTCTCAGCTGTTCTTGTTTGTGTGGCAGAAACCTCTAAGATGGGGTGGGGGCCACAAACCAGGGCCCCTCAGAGGCTCACACTGAGCTCACTACAGCCCCTCCTTCCCACAGCCAAACCTCTGACTGCTCAACCAGGACTGACTTCCTTGGGTTCTTCCATCACCATTTCATGCCTCTGGACCCCACATTGTTCCACTTCAATACTTTTGCCATTAGATAAAACTGAGCACATCACCAAATTACAAAACAGGGAGACAGAAACAGTCAGAGCACCTCTCCTCTGAGGACAGACTGAGAGTCCTGGAGTTACTCAGCCTGGTGAAGAATAGGCCCCAGGGAATTTTACTGACACTTTCCAAAACTTCAGTGGGGATTCTGAGGGAGTACAGGACCCCTTTTTTTAATTTGTCCAGTTACAATAGCATGTAGGCTAACATTTTTAAACAAATAGGGGATTGAGTCACAGAAGGTCTAAGGAAGAACTTGTTTACTGGGAGCATGGTGCAACACTGGCACAAGTTGCCCCAAGAGCTGGTAGGTGCCCCATCCCTGGAATAATCCCAGATCAGGTGGGACAGGGCTCTGAGCAACCTGATGTCCTTAAAGATGTCCCTGCTCATTGAAGGCCATTTGGACTAGATGACCTTTACAGCCCCTGCCAGCCCAGCCTAGTCTGAGATTCCTCACTCTTTTCCTTTGAAAAGCACCAGGATTGGAGGTGGGGAGCAGGGGGGCTCATCTGATGCCTTGGACTTCAGTGTAGAAGGAGCCCATCCCTCGGACACTGTTTCACCTGCAGCCCCTTTGCATTTTACCTGCAGGAGCTCCTTGGCAGACCAGCACCGCGCCTCGTCTGTCTGCAGGCAGCAGCTCAGGAAGTCCCGCAGCCCAGGTGAGAAGAGGTTGGGCTGCTGCAGCTTTGGCTTCCCTCCTGTGGCTATCAGGAGTTGAGGCTGGAGAAATAAGAAACACAAGGTTCTGCCTGCTTCTTTCACATCTGTAACTGCTCTCCCAGATCCCATTGTTTAACCTCCCCTCTGCCCTGGCATTTTCTGCCCTGGCACAGAGGCAGAGATGACTTTCCTATTCCAACAAACACCCAAGCCCCAAAGCAGCCACAGCTTTTCCAACATCCAGGGGATCTTGTCTTGGCAGCTGATTTCATTAACTGACCTAGTTAGTGGGAACTACAACACCAAAACCGCATTTGCTTCCCTGAGGATTCACACCAGCTTAACAGGATTTTCAAAGGAGGGACTTTCTATATTAAGTAACTCTACTGTTCCCAAGGGTTATTACATGAAAGGCATCTCTGAAGTGCTTGTTGGTCCCTTAAGCACAACTACTAGAAAACAAAACTCATCAAGCTTTTTGCATTGTTCTTGGTTAAAAAAGTAAAAAGCATGCAGAACTGCTTGGGGATTCTTTTGGTGATTGCTTCTTTTTCTTTTTTTCTTCTTTCTTTCTTATTTTTTTGCAGTTTTTCTATAAAATTAAAACTAGAAGGATTCAACCTCCATTATGAAGGATGTTTATCACATATCAAACCGTTTCACTGAAAAATTCCTTTCCTTCAAAAAACAGAGTTCCAACATTGTTCAAAAAGCAAATGAGAAATTTCAGGCATGGCTGCAGGCAAAAATGGCAAGTTGCTGAACTGGCTACCTGCCACTTCCCTTCTGATGCAACCAAAGCTACAGCAGATGCTGATGTGCTGAAATGCAGGGACATTTTAGAAGAGGACCTTGGTGGAAGTGGTGCCAGCAGATGGCAATGGGATTCTGTCCAGTGGCACACAGAACATGGGACAGGTGAGAAAGACAATGGGATTAGTAAGTATTTTTACCGTACCCAGACAGGAGTTTTATTCCAGTGAGGAACTTCTCCTTCAACCATTTCGATGCCCACAATTCCAAAGGACCATATGTCCACTTTGGGGCCAGTTGGTTGACCTGTCACCACTTCAGGTGCCATCTACCCCAAAGTGCTGGCCACTGAGTTCTGTATACTCTGCTCAGGGGTGAGCAGAGCAAAGAGGCCAAAATCAGCTGTGGAGAAAACAACACACCATGAAAGCCAGCTCAAATTAGGAAACTAAGCAAAAGAATTCCCCACTCTAACTTGAAGAATGTGCTGTTGAGGAATCTCCTGGAGAACTGTCCATTCTCAGTTTCCTTGGGGCTTTAGCCAAGCAAGTAGGGAACTGGCCACTTCCAAAAAAACCCCAGCTTTGGAAACTGCTCACAGCAGAGGTCTTTATTCCACTGAAGGTTTAGCTTGTACCTATCTCCCTCTCTCTGGAAGGGACACACACAGACCAACATCACTCTTGACTGCTTGTGGTTCCTTATGGTACCTCTGTGCACATTGCAACTGTGCCTTCAGCTCAAAGCAGGGGCCCCTGCACTCCCACCAGCACCATTTCTGGGGAGCTGGCACTCACTCAAAGCAGTCCCACAGCCCTGGAATGCCACCCCTGACCGAGAATATACTGACCCAGCTTGACAGAGCCATCGGTTCTGAGAAGGATGTTGTGGCTCTTCACATTTCCATGGATCACGTGGTTCATGTGAAGAAAATCAAGTCCTTTCAGGCACTGGGAAGGAAAACAGAAACAGGAGGACAAAAATTAGTGATGTGAGTTCATCACACAAGAAAGGAAACAACTCTAAATGATTCCCTTTCCAGGAGAATGGGGAGTAATGGCAGAACACAGTGCCATTGAGAGGAAGAGCTTGCTGCTCCAACATTAGCACAGCAGGACCTTCCTAAGCAAAGGCATTGTCAGCTTTTGAAAGGGCAACAGAAACTGCTGTTGTAGACTGTCCCCTGCAAACCAGCCAGAATAACTGCTCCTGCAGTGGACGGGCTCAGGAGCAAACAGCAATTTGGGTGCACTACTGTCCTCTTCAGCTGAGGACTGTGAGAAAAGAGTCACTCTATTTTCTTTGCTATTTGTTTCAAATCCTGCCACCAGCACCTTTGCTTTTACAGGCAAGGAATGCAGTGCAGACAGACTTGAGGTAAACATTTAGAGAGGTAGGGTGGAGAACAGCAAATACAGACAGAAGAGACAGAGTGAGAATTTAACAGCAGCAGATCAGAGTGCAGGAATAGAGTACAGTGAGTTCTGGGGCACTGGCAGACAATTCACTTGAGATGCTTTTACTTTCCCACAGCATACCAGCAACACAGAAACAAAGTTTGGCACATGAGAACTTTCCAGTTCTGAGCCACACTTTCCCAAACAATCCTGCCCAAGCCCTCGGAAGCACAGGTGAGATCCCTGACCTCCCGACTGATGGCTGCCATCTCATCCTCACATAGGTAGGTCTTGCTGATGGCATCACTCAGAGTGCCTCCATCCATGTATTCCACCACCAGCCAGAATTGCTTACCCACAAGGTAGCTGAAAGAATGAAACAAGGGTGTGGATATCAACGTGAATGATTACGTTTTGTTTGGAAAAGATAGGGGTTGATCCTTTTTTCCCGGTCCCTTGGTGATGAGGGCAGAATCAAAAGAATAGATATCCCCTCTAGACTGTGCACTGTTTGCAATCTATGCAGTTTCTAGGAGAATGACACATCTGTGAAAAACAGAAGTGTTAGAATGGCCAGCAAGTGAAAAATGCAGTTTGGTTACAGATCAAAAACTGTCACTCGGAGTGTTTCTGGAAAAAAAGCACCTAGTGTCCCTGACATGCACAGCAATGGAAAAGAGGGGACACAATCCAAGGCAAATCCTCGTTAGCTTTTCCACATGTAAGAAGACACTTGAAATAAATCAAGTCCCAAAACAATAGGGTGGCAGTGAATTCACATATATTTGATTTAATAAGTTACGGTTGATCCAGGATTTTGGACAATTTTCAAACTACATGTGCCAGGGAAGACTCGTGCAGACAAGATGCACTCTCCTCCCATTCACTGATGATGAGCAGAACAAAAATAATTTACTAATAATTAACAGCTCTATTTTCTGCCAGTGACCAAAATGGGTTTTTACGTTGCATGTTTGCAGTATGTAAAAAAACAGTCATGGGACAAAAGCACAACAACTCACCTGTCTAAATAGTTGACCAGGTTGGGATTACTGTTCATCTTCATGACCAGGAGTTCAGTGACTTTTAGTTCCTTTGTCCTCAGTCCACGGAGATTTATTTTCTTTATGGCCACCTAAAATGACATTGAAAATCAGTAACTTGAGAAGTTGGAGGCACAAGAATACAGCGCACATGGAGTGAGTGATTTCGCAATGACACAGCTGAGCTGAGCCAAAGTGCCTTGTGATCAGACCTTGGAGTAATTAGGAATTGATATTCCAGCAACCCATTTCTCTGCTCCCTTGGAGGCCAGATTCAGGACACGTGGCCACTGACATTTTGTGTTGTCAACTTGGTAAAAAAGATGTCTTAACTATCACCCACAAAGCTCTGACCACATTCTCTGCTGCTCTGTCTGGGATTCAGGAGTAATCCATGCCTTGCTACTCTGTGGCTATATCTGGACTATAAGCAGGGCTTAAGGCTTTTAGGGATGCCTTGCACATCTCTCCTTATGTGCAGTTTCCAAGTGCAGCATTGCAGGTGGCTAAGGAACTACCAGTAGCATTCAGATGTGTTTGCTGGCAGCCAGAAATGAGAATACAGCTCTGAAGCTGTAGCCCAAAGAGCAGTGAGCTGCTCTAAGGCACCATCTTTGTTTTAGCAACTGAGAGCAAGTGAGCATGGGCTTCTCTGAAAGGAACTGCTGCCCTCCTCGCCTTCCTTCTGGCAGCTGAGTAGGACAAAGCCTGTCCCAAATATAATTTGCAGGCTGGTCCCAGCCTGTGTTTCTTGTGCCTTTACTGCACAGCTCTACCTAAAGCTCCAGCTCACAGCAGAGGGCAAAGCCCTCATGTGCTGCAAAGCGTGTGGGGGCTCTTGACATTTACCTCTGTTCCTGCATCAGTGTTGAGTGCCCTACAAACCTCTCCAAAAGTCCTGGAAATAAAACAAAGCAAAGAAAGGAGAAGCCATTTAGAATTTGGAGTGAAAGCCAGCCCAGACACGAGATCTGTGCTGGAAGTGCCTAAAACCTGCAGGATGCAGGAGGGGTCTGCCAGAAGGCAGATGATGCATTTTCCTCTCAAGTGCATGGGCACTGGGCCTGTTCCTGGAGTATTGGGCTTTACTGCCTCAGCTCAAAAAGAGAGATTATTCTTTCCTCCCAGGTTGCAGTTTCTAAACTGTGCACTTCTTGTCCTCACCATGGAGCATTTCTTTCAGCAAACCCTTGGAAAGAAATGTTCCTGAGAACTGTTATCTCACAGTTATCATAGTGGATAGGTTGCTCTTTCAGGCAAGCAAGATTCTTCTCCTTTCATTATTGTGGCTGTTTGATTTGGAGATACTTAAAAATGCGAAGGAAATTAACACAGAGCTATCCCACACTTGAGAATCAAGGAGATCTTCCAGGCCCTGTTCCTTGCTGCAGGCAAGACCTTGGCAGCATGGAGATGTCTTTGACAATGCCTTCTGACCACGCTCACAAATTCTGACCTCTACTGAGAGGTGGGACACTTCAACCCCAGTGTCTGAACATGTTTGCAGGTTGTCTGACTTCACACTTGATAGACATTCTACCAGCAAATCACCCAGCCCATGGTTGTGTAGAAGTAACTGTGGTTGGACTCACCCGCTGCCAATATTTTCCAGTTCAGCGTATTTTGTCACAGGATTTTCCATGTTCACTATTTTCCCTGAGGGAAACAAAATGCAAGATGCTCACTTTAAAGCAGAGATCTCAGGTTCCAGAAGATAAAAAAGGCAGTCCCACTATGGGGGTCTCTGAGCCCTTTGTGGTTGGCTGGGTAACAACAACAACCAGACAGACAGCTCTGCAGCACAGATGGCCAACACACAAAGTGATCTTCTGCAGCAGCTCCTATAGGGAGTCCTAAATGTCCCTGTGACGCCAAACTGAGGAGGAACATTTGGTACAGCTACGCTGACACATGCACACAACACACTGTCCCTCAGACAAGACATACACAAGACCTACTCAGTAGCTCCAAGTGCTTCTCCTCAGTCTCCTGCTGCTGAGCAGCAGCTGTGTCAGTGCTGGAGATGAACAAACTGCCCGGGCTCCACTTCTCAGGCTGGGGAACAAAGGCTCCTTTGGACAATGCTGCTGCTGCAGCAGCAGCTTCAGTAACAGAGCCTGTGTAGATCTGAGATGAGCAATGAGTTTGTATCAGAAAGGTGGCTGGGAGAGATTACTTCAAGATCCCTTCTCAAATGCAAGCCCTTAGGAAGATGTTGTCAGCCACACGCAGGGTTCTTAAAATGGATTATTTGATGTCCACCTCTTAAACTGGGTGGGTCAAAACCAAAAGCTGGTTTTTCTCAAGTTCATAGCCAGACTCATGTTCCGTTTTCATGGATTTTCTGAAGGATGACTGCCACAACGACCATTCCACTTCCTCCTCAAGGGTTCCTTTCCCCCTCCAAGGCCTGCAGACACACTTGTTCAAATGTTCTACCTTCTCCCACTGAGTTCTCTTTTCCTTCACCATCTTTGGGACATGCCCAACCTGCAGCATCTCCTTCTGGGACAGCTCCTGTGCCTCACTCTGACCACGGGGCTCTTTGTTTCCAGTCATTTGCTGGAAGTCTTTGCAGGCTGGCAAGTGAGATCTCAACATTTCCACCTCAAGTCAAACAGAACAAAGTAGTAAGAAACTACAGCTTGTCCCTGTCAGCCAAGAGTTATCGACTGTGAGGAAAGGGAGAGAACAGATTTACAAGGGCTACAGACAGCTTGTTTCAATCCTCCAACTGGGTCAGCATGTCCCACTGTAAAAATACCTCAAGAAACAAGGAGCACAGTAAGAGGCCAGCAGGAACCAATTGGAATGACTGCTAGCCAAAAGGCCACAGGACTAGCCTCACTGTCCAGGGCAGACATTGAGATTCAGCCCACCAGGAAATGTCCTTGAGGGTGGCTGTGATAGACCCTACAGCAGGATGGCACTCAGAGGCATCGCCCCACCCCCAGCTACACTACAGTGGAAAGGTAGGAAGGGCAGAAAGCACCAGTTTGGTGACTGCACTGGCTATTGCTGTTTCACTCACTTGCTTTCGTACAGCCTGACACAGGGCATTACGTCTCTCTCTGATAATTTTTAATTTTTCCTCCAGCCCCTTCATCCTAGCCTCAGTTTCCTGCAGCTCTGCGTGCAGCCGGGCATTGATGTTCTGTAAAAAGCAAGAGAAATCCTTCACAAGTGAATTGTCTGCCACTCTTGTACTGACCCTGTTTTGTTGACCGCCTCTCTGCTGATGGAACTCCATGTCCTCTTGGACACTTCTCATGGCCACCTTGTGCCTTCTCTTCACTGCCATCATGGAAATCTGCACCTGAGCCAGCTCTGCTTGTGGTTCTGCCTTGATGCTCTGTACAGACAAATGCAGAGACAGTCACAGGGAGCTGCCATCAGGCTCCGCTTTTTCCTCTTTCAGCCTCCACATCTAATTCATTCAGCCACTTCTTTCTGCTTCCCGACCCACCTCTGCTTCCATTGTAACCCTCCCATGCCAGTGCTAATCTCTGCAGATTACAATGCTCTGTGCTTTCAGTGCCTGTGGGAATCTCGGCCTCCTCAGTCCCAAGAGCTCTGTTTTATGCCCCTGTTCCTGCCCTTCACTCTGTCACCTGCTGAGCCAGGCTTACCTGGCCATTCTCCTGTGGCTCTTCCACCTGCTGCTCAAGCTGCTCTTCCTGCTCCTGGGCTGGGAACAGCTCTCCCTGGGTCTGGCATGGCACCTCTGATAAAGTAATCTGCTCATGCTCTTTCTCTAGAAGGGCCTGCACAGAAAGCAAGAGAGGATGGGTTTCACCTTCCCATACCGCATTTGTGGGCCAAGTCTCTAAGCCTGATGGGCTCACATGTTCCCAAAGCTCTGTGCTGCTGCTCTCCTGCGTCATTCTCTGCCCATGGGGAGACACAGATTCCAAAGTGACACTGGCAGTACAATCAGGGTCCATCTGGGACTGAAGCTCTGACAGCCTCTCAGGCAGCTGAAGGGAAGGGCATTTCTCAAGGCTCTGCTGAGGGGTCCCTCCACTTCTGCTGTGCCCCTTCTGTCTTTCTTTTGTGACAGACTCCCAGGCCTTTCCCAGAGCTCAGTTCTGGCTCTGCAGGTCACTTCCAGTGTGGGCTCACTTCTTGAGAAAGACACATTTCTGGAGTTCATGTAAATGTTACATAGATAGATAGATAGATAGATAGACAGATAGATAGATAGATCAATCTCACTTATATAATTTCTCTTCGTGTAATTTCTGTTATGACGTAAATCAGCACTCAGGAGCCAGTGCCCCAACCAGCGGCGATCCTGAACTTGCTCTCCTGCTGCTTCAATAAACCACACTCTCAGGGAATCTGGAGCATGTAGGTTCTTATGGAATGAGATTGGAGCCAGAGCACTGCACTGGGAACTGCACTCTTTTTGCATCTGTGCTGAGGCAAGTTCTTCTCTTGGCCACAACCACACTGTCGGTGCGAAAGGGGATGTAAATCAGAAATGAAGCCCAGCCCCTCCCAGCTCCTGTAATCTCTGAAGACCAGTCGGAATTCAAGGGAGTTGATTTCCTGTTCAATTCCCAAACACAATCTAGATTGCATTATTGGACAATTGCTGATCCCCGAGGCTGCCAAAAGATCAGGGCACTGTTAATGTGAAAGTGATGTGCAAGGTCCTACTGGCTGGCCTGGCATCAGAACAGCTCCTTCTGCACCAACGGCCCTGCCCCAAACTACATCTTCTCATGTAGGAAAATGTTGAGCAAAAGCACCTTTGCTTGCTAGAGGAAGAAAACAAACAGGTCTTCTCCTCCGAGTAAACCAAAATAATCAACAAACCAAACAATCAAAGTGTCACCTACCCCAGTGTCTAAAGCACCTGGATGCAGTGAAGGGATGCTTGGCATGGGAACGGCCCTTGTGGGGAGCACTGTCATGTAGGCATTTATGGAAGTGTGCCTGGAAGTTCCCTCACAAGCCTCCCTTTCCCCAGGCTAAAGCTCCCTCAGCACCTCCTCACTGGGCTTGTGTTCCCACCTCTCCGCAGCTCCCTTGCCCTTGTCTGGACATGCTGCAGCCCCTCAATGTCCTTGTGCTTCACAGGGGCCCAGAACTGGACACAGCACTCCAGCTGCGGCCGCAGCGGTGCCCAGCACAGGGCACAGGGCACTGCCCCGCTCCTGCTGCCCCACTCTTGCTGACACAGGCCAGCACGCCCTTGGCCTTTTTGGCCACCCGGGCACACGCTGTCTCATGTTCAGCTGCTGCTGACCGGCACCCCAGGCTCCTTTTGTCCAGGTGGAAAATTTGACTTAAAATACAGCATCCAGAATTTCAAGATGTCTTTCCTGTTGTTAGCAAAACAGAAGACAGCTGTCCAAGTTTTCAGCTTTTCCTCCTCACCAGGCTCCAATGATATTTTCAAATGGAGTTAGCAAGGCAGACCACGCAATAGACAGCAAGAACACACACATGTAACCTGTAGGGGTTTGCCTCAGAAATGGGTCCAGAACTATGTAGTTTTTGTCTTTTGCCACACAGCACATGAGTAGGCCCACACGGATTCACAGACAACACAATCATCTCTTTGCAGCTTATCAAAAACAGGGGGACTCAGACTGCACTCTGCTACCGACCGCCCTGCCTCAAGAGGCGAAACAACAACCTGGCAATAAAGGCACTAAGTCTCTCACTTCAAGCTGCAACTCCACAATGTGTTTCTGAAATACTCCCACGTAAGCACACCCAAGAAGCTTGTGGGGACAAACCACTCCAAAGAGCCTGTGTGGTCAGATCAACCTTTTTGTAGCTCCTTGGTCAGCCTGTGGAGTGGGACAGGACTCTACAGAACATAGTGTCCCAAAGGTATCCAACAAGGCTGAGCTCAGTGCCTGTGACATGCTCCCTTCTCTGGGCCAGAGAGCCTTCATACTTCAGGCTGGCCCCTATCAGAATCCCAGCAAGCTGGGGCCCAAACATGAATGATCAAAGCCCATTTTCCAGCTCTCACTGGCTGCGGGAATTGCTAGCTCCTGGAAGGACTCCAGCACTCAGCATCCTCAGCCACCAACAGCAAGTGCTGGCTGCTCAGGAACTTGCAGCTCTGTCTTGCACTAAAGACCCCACCAGCCAGAAGTGGCACTTACTGGCTCAGAATATTCCGGCTGTGCTGTGACCACAGCTGCAGGTTTGCGCTCATTTTGCTCCGCTTTGGTCTCATCTCCAGGAGTAGAAGGAGCCAGAGGAGAGTTTGTTCTAGGTTCTGGGTTCTGTGGACAGAGAGAAGCATGAGGGACAGGCCATTACCTATCATTTATAACCTTATCTCTATGAAGTCACTCCAATTAAATTAAAACAGGCTGATTCACAGAACTGCATATGGCTCTGAATACAGTATTCCACCCTGGCTACTATCAGCAAGCAACATTCCCTCTGAAAACTAAGGTTTGAGTTCTTTCAAGCTCTGAAATGGAAAATTACGAAATACCCAGCAATGTCTGTGCTATTGCTACTTCAGACATGGAAATGGATTTTCTTTTAGCCTACCCAGCTGGCCCTCCACACTCTACTGCCACATGCCAAGCTCACTGCTTTCTCCTCATTTCTGAAACACCAGGAACATCAAATGTTCCTTTCTCACTCACCTCTGATTTGGCACCTCTGAATACACGTCTCAGGTGACCTGGAGTGGGCAAGGAAAATGAAGCAGATTATTTGAGACAACTGCCTGCGCTGATGAAGCCCACAGAACAAGTCAACCCAAACAGAGAGCATTTTCTGTTTCACAACAAGCATCCAGGAGACACAGCTCTTTCACACTGCCAGCAAGAGAACAGGATGATGTTCTTGCTGTGACTCTGCTTTGGCCTGTTTTGCCAGCAAATTAGTACAAATTTGATCACTACAATGCAAATAGTTCTTTAACAATCAATCTTCTTTTCTGCCGCACACATAAACCAGCTTTCTTTACCCTCTCCTTCACGTACTGGTTTTCTTAATCAGTTGCATGCACTAATTCTCATTAACTTACCGAGAAGAGCTGCCCAGAAAAGCTACCCCAAAATGCCTCTGAGATGTGGAAGTTCTATTGGCAGTGAAACAGCACAACAGCAGCTCCAGGGTTCAGGAGTAAACACTCACTGCTTTGCAGTTTGCACTTCATTGGTTCAGAGTCCAGTGGAAAAGAGAGTATTTCTCCAAAACAACTAAACAAGGTAAGTGAGGGATGGCCAGCGTGCCTCAGAGCAGGAGCCACTCCTGTCCTGATTGACAGAATGGGCTTGAAAATTGACCATGGGAAAAAATGACAGTTATGTTCCACTGTGGAAGGATGTCCCCCCTCAGCACAGAAAGCTTCTCTACTGTGTCCATCAGCCAGTGCATCGCTCCGGACATTGTTCCCTGCCCTGGGAACAAATGAGATAACCCAGGCTGGACAGATGTCCATCCGCCCGCAGTGAGTTATGTCTGGTGCCAAGGAGGGGACACTCCCAGCTGACAATGAACATCCCTTGTCTGGAGAGAGAGACGTAGAGAGATAAACCAGGCAGCCCTGACTGAAAAGACACTACAGCTATTTAAGCTATACAAATTTTCACAGAGGTAGAAGTCTCCTACAGCCTCACTGGAAATGTGCAGGGCTCCTCCTTGAAGCTTGGACGCATCTTTGTGGGTATTTTGCTGGAAACTGAGAGCAAAGATTTTATGTATGCCCCATCAGAAACTGGATGGAAAGATACATTGAATCCTAATCTATATTATTTCTTCACTAGCTGTATTAAAGGTAACTTAAGAGTGTATTGGACTGTTTATCTACTACTAGTGTTTCTTTTGTCTATCCAGTGTAGCAAGTAATCAGTTAGGTCTTATGTCTGTTGTTAAATGTGAGTCTTTTAAATCAATAATTCATTCTCTAATAGACCTAATTGGTCATTATTAAAAATTTGCACGTGAGAGGGTTTTGGGGTGCTGGCCACCTCAACAAAGCTGCTGCCTACTTCCAGAGGCCTGGACAGAGGCAGAGACTTGTCCAAGCTCTCCCCTCTCCATTTGCAGCACCTGCACATGTTATGTCTTGTTGAGAACAAAAAGGACGTCACTGGTTATCCCTGAGCAGAATATCAAAATACCAGGTGGAAAAAGAAAATCTGGTGCTACTCCTTGAGCCCTGCTATGTTCCTCAATTGTGTCTACAAGGAATCAGGATCTCTAAGCAAATATGGGCAGCTTTAGAATCACCCAGTTCCCTGCTAAAGTAGCAGTAATGCTCTGCAAAACTCACCAGTACAGACAAACACCCGGCAACATCAGAAACCGAGCAGCAGACAAAACTGCTACAGAGGTGGCAGGACAAAGCATCTTGTTGGCAATTCTTTCCAATTAGCAAAATCCTTAAATGCCTGATTTAGTCGTGAAGGGTGGTGGCTAACAACAAATCAACAAGTTGGAAAGCCTCAAGCAGTGATGAGACAAATTGTAGAAGATAAACATAAAGAAACTCATTCAGGTATTGAAGATATGATAGACAATTTGGAAAGGCTGGTACTTAGTGTTAGGTTGACAGGGATTGTGACAAGGGTAGACAGCAAATGTAAAATCGGCTTACAGAGCAATGCACAGTTTTCCAAAGACTGCCCTTAGGGATCACAAAAAAGGGAAATAGTGCAGGAGATTAATGACAAAGATTTTTCTGAGTTACCTCAGCAAGAAGGATATAGGTGTTTATTAGGTTTAGTAGACACATTTTCTACACGGCCAGAGACTTTTCCTTGTCACACCAATAATGCTCCAGAAGTACCTCAAGTAATAATAAAAGAAACAATACTAAGGTTAGGGATCTTTTTGGGGGAGTTTTTTTGTGTAATAGTTCAATGTATTCCAGCTTTCATGAAATGTTTTGCAAATATTTATAATAACAAACATTATTATCATAGAGAAGAAAATGAGTTTTAGAAGTGAGACTTCCCAGATAAATCTTGAAAGTCTCTAAGTGGGGGATTGTTGCAAATAACTTAGGAGGAAGCAGTGGTTGGTGGAACACTGAGAGCTCTGAAACCACCTCTGTCCCAAGTCGAGCCAGAGCAACGCAGTTCGCTCAAGAACATACTGTGCAGCTCAGATAACCAGGAGGAAAATGACTACTGTATGGAAGAGCACAGTGAAAGATCAACCAAAGTCCAAAGCTCAGAGACCAGCCAGGGTCTATACAGATCCCAAACGAGACCCTCAGAGACCAGCTGTGCAGACTCAAGCGATTTATGCATATTTCACGATTTCTGAGGAACAGAACGCGTATGTAGCGCACACCGCACTGTGACCTCACGGCCGGTGGTGGCTCCGTCACGATGTGCTCCGCCCCGGCCCCGGTATAAAAAGCAGGGCAGGCAGGCACCCAGCGCTGCTCCGAAAGCGCCATGCCCTGTCACGGGCGGAGAGGACGCCGGAGCAGGAGCCGGAGCCGGAGCAGGAGCCGCAGGCGCTCCCGGCTCCGGGGCGTGCGGAGGAGCCGCCGGGCCCGGTCCCGCCGCCGCGGGTCTCGCCGGCACCGCGGCCGCCGCTACCGCTGAGCCGGGCCTGGGCCCGCCCCTCACAGCCAGAGCCCGGAGAGCGCAGCCGTGGCACAGCCGGGCTCTGCCAGTAAAGCACAGCGAGCTCACCCGAGTGTGCCTGTCGCCGCCGTGCCCTGCGCCAGCAGCTGCTGCTGCTCCGTGTCCGCCGCTGTCCGCGTCTCTCTGCTCCCCCAGGCATTCCCTGCTCGGGACGTGCCCCTGCTCTCCAGGCTGGCTGCTCCACTGTGGGCCGTGCCTCTCAGAAACAGGGCCCTACTGCAGGAGAGAGGGCCTGGAGACCAGGCCCCTCCAAAACTCTCTTTGTCCTTGGTGCACTCGTGCCAAGAGCGACATGTGGGTCACCTTCCTGCCGCTGCAGTATGTCCGGAACTGTACTTAAGTGCTACTTGTGTTCAAAGTTTTCAGGAGGCAAAAAGGGAGCTGGGGCGGGGGCAGAGGGCAGAATGTCAATAAGCCAGAGGTTGTCCTGAAGTCCCTTTTGCCGGGGCAGATGCCGTGGGGGTCTCTCACCCACAGCAAGAGCCAGGACGCCCAGGGCAGATCTTCTGCCCTGGATCGGGCCAGGACAGGGGTAGTTTCTGCACAGCCAGGAGGAGCACGGTCAGGACCTTGGGGTAATTAGACACCACCCCTACGTGGCAGGGGGAAGTGTAAGGGATTTGTTTTTCCATGGCCCGTTTGCTGTAAGTCGTGGAGTGTGCCAGGTTCCCTGTGGTGAATGATGTGACTCGTGTGACTCGTTCGCCTTGTACACTATGCTTTTAGTGTTGTTATTACCGTTTGTGTTCTTATTTCACTGCTGTTTCTAGTAAATTGTTGTCATCTCAACCCGTGACCTTTATCTATTTGTGCTCTTCTCTCCATCCTACCACAGGGAAAGTGGTGGGGAAGTCAGTGAATGCCACATGGTCTGAGGTGTTTCAGTGTGAGCACTAAACTGGGGAATATCCTTCCTACAATGCAACAATGTGGGAAATTCAATTTCCTAAGTGATTACTTTCCTTCTCTAGTCCTACAGGAAAATTAACCTTCTGAAAAGCAACTGCTGTAATTGAATTAAAAGTCTGCTAGGTAACACTTGTTTTAAAGTACAGACTTAATAAGTTACACAGAAACTGAAATTTAAATATTTAAATATTATATATTTATTTTAAATATTGCCAAATAGTCTTTATAATATTATTTTAAAATATTTTAAAATCTGTGAGGAGAAAAATTCCTGTGATTTTTTCCAGTCCCACAGTGACAAAGAATTGTATAAAGCAAATTACAGCTGAATACTTTCAGCTCATGAAAAAAGTTTAGCAAAATAGCAGAAAGAGTTACATTGGAGCTGCATTTCCAAAGCAGATGGTTGACTTTAAGGCTTAAGGCTAAAGAAGGGGAAATGAGAGGATTGGTGAGTTGAAAAATAAAACCATAATAGCACTGTGCAAATGCATTCTGTTCCTCCCCCAAGTGGACGTTCTTATATTCAAAATATCATGGAAAGTTGAAGCCAGAATTTCTAGTCTATCAGCTGTTAAGTCATTAAAGAGAGAATTATTGGTCTGGTTCACAGGTGTCTGAATGAATGATGAACAGAAAATCTGCCCATTCAAATGACACTTTCTTGAATAAGTTAGATTTGCCAGAGGATTCAGAAAACAGGCTTGGGTTTGGTTTTTTCTCCCTAAAAGCCAAATAAAAGCCTAATAAAAGCCAAAAGAGTTCATGCCTTTGCTTAGTCAGTTCAAGGTTCTGAAGGGTCACTTGGCTAGTATCAAGGTCACAGACAGTAGATTCTGAGCACTTCCAAAAAGATGTCCTTGATTTTCAGACGTTTTGCAGACAAAATGTCATGAAAGAAAAAACTGAAATCAATTGAATTCAGACACCGCTCTGCTCTCCATTAAGCCACAAACCTACACTCTACCCTTCTCATTAGTACAAAGAAACACTGACAGCCTTGCTTGGCAGAAAAAAGAAAACTGTCACTTCAGACAACTCATGGAGAGCAGTTAGTGTTAAACCCCTGCCTGGGCTTCACAGCTACTCCCCACCTGTGCCCATCCCTGCAGGGCAGGACCAGCATCAGGAGGAGCTGTGGCAAGAGGTGGTGACAGTGGCAGGTCCCTCTGCCCAGGGCAGAAGGCACAGCACCTCTGCTCCTGGCAGGAACAGGGGTCACTTGCCTCGGAGGACCTGGTGCCCCAAAAAGAGGAGGGACCTCAGCCCCAGGGCTCTCCCCAGCTCTGCAAGAGGCAAATCCACCAGCAGCTCTAGCAAGGCTCCTGGAACTCTTTATTCAAGGAACAGGAAATCAATTGTTATTTCCCTCACACAGCCCATGCACACTGGTTTCTCTCCCTCCTAATGCCCTTCTCTTTCCCCTTGTTCCCCACTGTGGGTGACACCTCTGTGCTGGGGGGCACAGCCGTGGGCCCCTGGAGTGCGAGGGCTGTGTCAGCAGTGGTACCTCTTCCCACAGGAAATCCTGCTGCAGCTGCACACCCACAGCATAGCAGATGCCAGAGGCACAGTGGGCAGCAGGAGCAGCTGCTGTGTCACAGGACCATGCCCTCAACCTTCCTATCCAACTACCTGGATACACAGTGACTCCACAACCTGAGGTCATCTAATTGGGGCCACTCCCCTCTCGTGTTTCTGCCCAGAAAGTAGAACTAATCTCAGTCACTCAGGCTTTGGAGTAGAGGAAAATTAGTTAACTGATTCAAAACTGATTCAAAATATGCCTTTGCAGTGGTAAATTCACACGGGGCTTGTAGAAAGAAAGGGACATTTTGACATCTCAAGGCACATTGATGAAAAACAGAAAACATATTGAAGTTGGAAACAAGAATTTTTTTTTTTCTCAACACCCTGTACCTATTGGGATGGAAGGTCTGCTGTGACAACACTGGGTGGAGGAGGCTGGTGTTGCCCACGTGTGGACTGTGACATCCCTGAGCGATGGGTTGTGACCTTACTTCCCTCACTGCTTGTCTTGGGAGGACCTGAAGGTGAAATGAAAAAATGTCTATTTTGCTGTCCCTGGTGAGTAGAGGCTGATGTCACCGAGCAGTGGACTGTGACATCACAGAAGGATGGATGATGACATTGTGTCCCTCACTGCTTCTATTCAGTTGGCAGAGCCAGTTCTGGCTCCAGAACTCCATCCAAGCCATGTTGTGAGGACTGGAGGCTCAAGCCAGGCTTCTCTAGTGCTGGGTGGTGCCTGTCACTGGCAGATCTTGGTGCCAGTCTCAGAGCCACCCCTCCTGTTTCCCTGCCCTGCCTGCTTCAGGCAGCTGAGCACTGCAGATGCAGCACTGAGGGTGAGCTGTGCAGGAAAATGTCCCACTGGGGTGGCTCTGGGGTGTGTGATGGGACTCAGGGAGCTGGGAGGGTGGCCTTCTCCAGGGGCCTGGCCACTTCTTCCTCCGTGCCCAGGACAGCCAGTGACCATGGCCTCTCCCTCCTGCAGGAGGTGACAGCAGTGAGGGCAAACAGCCCCTGATCCTTATCTCTCCACAGCGTGCTGCAGAGCACAAAAATGTCCACAGGGACTGACAGCAACTGCCCCATCTGCCCTGAAAGGAGAAATCCTGGGTCACTGAAGAGGCATTAAGAGCAGGGCAATAAAAAGCTTCTCCACAGTCCTTTGCTCTTTTATGTTCATGTACCCCAGTTCCCTTTTCCCTGTTGGCCTGTTGGCCCAGTGTCACGATCCCCTCAACCTGGGCGGGAGTCGTGATGGTTCGTTTGACCCCAGGGTGCAAAAGACAAACAGCAGGAGACTCAAGTTTTATGCAGCCGCAAGCAGCAATGCAGTTTGAGTGCCAACAACTCAGTTTTGCGATAGAGGGGAGAGAGAAAGGTAGAGGGAACAAAGTAAAAGGGCGGTGGGGGGAGAGAGAGAGGGATAGGGCATGGCTGCCAACAGATGGGATGATGTCCTTGTGGTCTTCAGCCAATAGATGCGTCTTTTGTCCGTGGGGAGAAAGAGATCTCAAAAGTCTCTTCACAAAGTCATCTTTTTATAGGCCTTTTCCAAGGCGAGTGGCCTCTGGCCAAAAGGTGGGAAGATTTATGGACTGTTGTGTGTGGAGACCATTGCGCCAAGAAAGAGGTTCAGGACAGAACACTACAGCCAGTAACCTGTTCGAGAGCAGTGCACCATGGCAAGCAGCAAGCAGTGGCAAGCTCTCCTGTACACAGTCCCTTGGCAAGCATCCACCTTGGCCAGGCCAGAAACTCCTCTCCAGAGCGAGTGGTGGGGTCCTGGGGTCTCAGAGTCTGATGATGGTCATGAGGCAGATCAGGGAATCTTCGGACTAGACCCTTACACCCAGACCACCTCTTGTACCCTTCTATGGCCTTCTCCTAAAATGTTCTCCCTTTCCCCGATCCCCATTGGTCCCGGTTTACTGCATTGTTCTGCCCCTGTTACCTTATTGGTTTTCCTGATCCCTTACCCCACCTGTGCACCACTTTTCCCTGGTCCCATTGGTCCCTGATTCCATTCTCTGCCCCTCTTTCCCCATATTTAAACCCAAACACTGCCATGCTCCTGGTCTTTTCTCCCTGGACCCCTTTGATGTGTGGCTACAATAAACCGCATTGGAACTCCACACAAAAGACCCTTCCCATCCTTTCATTCCCCAGCCTTCTCCTGTCATCTGAAGTGTGCTTGTGTGTGTGAGTGTGCTTCTGTGTGCCGGTCTGCCCGCCTGGATCTCTGCCTGCTGGAGACGCTTCAGGAAGGTAGCAGCAACTCACCATCACCACACGCCACTACAGTTAGAGGCTGTTTCTTAAAAGTTTGTTTCAGGTACCACAGAACCAAGTTGTGACTTAGAACAGAAAGTGAAACCCTGCAAAGATTTTGGGCCAAATCCCCATCTCCCATGCCTCATCCTCAATGTAGAACCTTGTCCATGGGGATATTTTCATGTGACATGGGGAAAACTTCTGCAAAATGCCAAGAATTAAGTGGCCATTGCATCTGATGCAGATGTTGATCCAGCAAACTCACGACACACTGATGTAAAGGATGTCTGCGATTCACCAGCAGAACACCATTAACACACTTCCCAAAACACTCTACAGATCTTGCCAAAATACTCACTACAAATGTCTTGCTCACAAGCATCTCTTGAAAGACATCTCAAATTTGTTTTTCACAGGATTCATCTGTAAACCAGCACTCTTTTATACCAGGATTATTATGGGATGGCACTTGCACAGACCCACATCAGCTATTTAAGTGTGGGACTGAGAACAGCTGCGCCGGGTGTGCCAGAGCATCGCCCATGTCTTGAGAGCCTACAAGGAGCAGTGCTGGGCAGGGACTGCAGGTCCCCATCAGTGTCACAGGTTCAAACTGGTCTAAACCAGTCCCAACCAGTTCAGACCGATTCCAACCAGTTTGGACCAATTTAGATAGTTTTGAACTGGTTTATACCCATTTGAAGCAGTTTGAACTGGTTTGAACTGGTTTAGACAGATTTTGACCAGTTTGGATTGGTTTAGACATGTTTGAACTGGACTGAACCGGTTTGGCCTGGTTAGGTAGGTTGGATATGGTTTAAACTGGCTAGGACTGGTTTGAACCGGTTTGGCCTGGTTTAGACCGGTTTGCATGTGTTTAGACCTGTTTGATACGGTTTAGACTGGTTTAGACCTGTTTGAACTGGTTCATAGTGGTTTTAACCAGACTGCTGTGATCTGGTTCAGATCGGTTCAGACTTGTTGGGACCGGTTTGAAGTGGTCTAGAGCAGTTTGGACTGGTTTAGGCTGGTTTGGGCCGGTTTGAACCAGTTTTGAATGGTTTAAAGTGGTTTAGGTTTGGACTGGTTTGATTCCGTTCACTCTGGATTTGACTGGTTTAGACTGGTTTGGACTGGTTAGGATGGGTTTGGACCAGTTCAGACCAGTTTGAACTGGTCTGGTTTCAACTGGTTTGGACCAGTTGGGACCTCTTTAAACTGGTTTGAAACAGTTTCAACTAGTTTGAGCCTGTTCAAACTGGTCTAAACTGGTCAAAATGAATTCAAACCTGTTCAGACTGGTCTAAACTGGTCAAAACCCATCCTAACCAGTCCAAACCGGTCCAAAGTCAAACCGGTCCAAATTGTTTGAAACCAATTCAATCTGGTCTAAACCAGTCCAAACCCATCCTAAAGAGTCCAACCCAGTCCAAACCTAAACCACTTTAAACCATTCAAAACTGGTTCAAACCAGTCCAAACCAACCTAAACCAGTCCAAACCACTCTAAACCAGGTCAAACCGGGCCCAACAGGTCCAAAACAGTCCAAATAGTCTAAATCAGGTTAAACCTGTCCAAACTGTTCCAAACTGGTTCAAACCAGTTCAAACCAGTCTAAAGCATTCCAAACTGGTCCAAGGAGCCACCCAATGACGCTGCAGAGTTGTGGTTCTTTGGAAGTGGGGGGGAGGGGTGCATGGAGACCCCAAAAATCTCCAAAAACCACCACAAAATGCCCAAAAATCACCCTGACATCCACCCCAAAAACGACACAACCAAAATTGCCACAAACAACCCCAAATTTCACCTTGCTAACCCCTCCCCAGTAGCAGTTCTGGGACAGGGGGGGGTTGGGGTTCACCTGGTTACAGTGTGAGATCCCCATTGCCCTGGATCTCTTGAAGCCTTAAAGTTCATTAGTTGTGAAAAGCTAATGAATATTGAATGCACCAAGAAAACAATTTTGTATTTTGTAACTCACTGCAAGAAGTTCTGAGCACAGTGGTTGCTGCAATGATCTCGTCCTGTATTTCAAATGAAAGGGATTGTCTCTTAAGCCACTGTTAATATGCAAAGAGCAGCTCTTTGTCATCCTGGCAGATGAGAGCACTCTGCCATTCAAGAGCCACTAGCCCATAAATCAGAGCTCATCAGAAGCAGCATTTGATGTGCACAAGCAGAGCAGTCACAGAGGAGCTGGCAGAGTGAGCAGCCAGCAGAGCGAGGACCCAGGAGCGCGCTCTGTGTTGGACAAAATGTGCATCCCACGGACATTCAGCACAGCTGGTGACAGCTTTTCTTGCCAGGCTCTGAGATCCCAGGAACTGGTGACCATCTGCAAAAATGTAGGGTCTTCATCCCCCATCCCCTCACTCAGGACAAGCAAAGGGGAAGTTTGAAAACAACTTTCAGCTCTCTTTGTTTGTCCCTGGGAGCAGTTCCAGAGTCTCCCTTGGTGATGGAACAGGTGATAGCTTCACTTCCCTCTCCAAGAACTTCATTCCAAAGCAATGTAACATGCAGAGACCAACAGATTTCCAAGCTGCACATACAACAGAATTCCAAATGTCAACCAGAAGTGACACCTTTGATGGCAGCTGCACAAATAGATTGTTTTGTGTTTGCTACCATTAAGCAAGCAACATCTATTTCTGAACCAGGATTGAAGGAATACAAAATACTACAAGTTGAGAGACTAAATGATAAAATGGAGTCTAGCTAACTGCTAGGCCCCCAGTCATCTTGTAGTTTCCAGAGACACAAAGGCTTTACTTGGTGTTGTGGTGCTCAGATGTCCCACAAAACCTCAGACAGAAGTCAAAGAAGGAACTCACATCACCTGCCTATCTTGAGCTGCCAGATGATAACCACATGCTAGGACCTGCATCCCTTCCTTGTTCCAAGAAGGCCAATTAGTCCCTCATTGGGATGGCCAGACACAGGATTGTTACAGCAGAGAGTGACTGGTTCAAAAGTTACTGTGCATGTGGTTCCCCCAAAATTTCCTTTGTAGCAGTCCAGTTCCCACATCATTCCCACTAGAGCTGACATGGCTGTTTGGACACCCACACTGCCAACCAGACTGGATGAACTGGATGTTTTTGCTTCCATATGTAAAAAAAAAGGCATTTTTTTCTGTGCTAGTATCACTGGGAACCTGGCATGAAAGCTGGTCAACATGACTTCAACAACATTGCTGTAAAAAGCAAAACCACCAACAAATAATCTGCTGTGCCTAAGGAAGTTGTTGGAAGATTTTATTTTTAAAGGTAATTTCCAAAATATTGAAAGCTGCAATTCAAACTACATTGCACACTATCTCCTCCCTCACCATTTTTTCAAACTCTCATTTGGCTTTCAGATTTAAAAATGAGTGCCCATAATGGTCTTGAAGTCACATTAGAGGAAAAAATACCCACTGAAAAACCAATTCAGTCAGTCTAACTGATTCCACAGGCATTCAGAGAGATTTATTCAGACTTCAAAACAACAGCCCACAATAATATGCGCTCCCTGCCCACATCTGGTCAAGAACAAGAGTAGAGGGAGACACTCCGAACACCTTCCCACCCTAACATGCTATTCACATTCAGGCCTCAATTTCTATCATGACAAAGATGACAGAGGGTTGGACTGGATGACTTTGAAAGGTCCCTTTCAACCTGAACTGTTCAATCTTAAGAGAAGAGCAATCTAGTGCATAACACCCTTTTATTCTCAGCCATTTCCATGAAGTCCCATATTTAAATAAACAAGAATTGAAGCAGAAGAAGGAGGAATTTGGGGTTATAGTTGCTGCCACTTTCAAGGGCCTCATGCTGAACTGAACACAACATTCTTAAAATCCTTGTGAGCTGCCTTGTGAACCTGAAGGATCACATCTATCTCAGGAACGACTTTTGCAGTCCTTGTGTTTTTGGGACTTACCTGGTTTTTCTGTATATAGACAACAGCTAACTTAGAATTGTAGATATTGTTCAGCTAATGTGCAAACACTCATGCTTCATGATGGCATGAACCATCTAACTTTTTCACTTTATATCATAAGAATGAATCCCTGAGTTTTTTGTTTTGGCTTTAAATAGAGCATCATTAAGTATTGTGCCAAGAAACCTGATTAAGACACTATTCCAGCTTGTAAGCTTTTCTAAAACAAGCATTCATTTGACAGCTTTAAGCAGATGACAAATGAGTTTTTTTGCAAGAACATTTTAGAATCAAAGAGGTAAACCAATTCTGTCGTGCAAGATGAAAAAATTATCAATTTGATAGATTAGTTTGACACATATTCCCTCAACCAAAGGATGCAGATTGTCACATTTGTCTGAAGCAGTGAACAGGAATGAGTTATTCGGAGGTACTACCCCTTCCTTGATAAGAATTATGCGAGTGATTTCACTACCACTGAGTATGATGGAACAGCACTGACAGTCTCCTGATGGTTCCTCAACATTTGCAGCAGCTGCAATTCTGCAGCTTCCAAAAGAAAGCTCCTGAGCGTGGGCAGTACTCGGCTCAGTACTCAGAGAAAAATGACATACTAAAACTTTATTAAACTCTCCACAAACCTAGGGGTTCCTGTTTTTTCCTTTTTTTCCCCTTTTTCTTCCTGTTTCTTTCCGTTTCCACAGATAATCCATTAATAACTTAGTGATT
Organism: Catharus ustulatus; assembly: GCF_009819885.2. NCBI lineage: Eukaryota > Metazoa > Chordata > Aves > Passeriformes > Turdidae > Catharus > Catharus ustulatus. The sequence continues at coordinate 50,119,115 of NC_046262.2, read as the reverse complement.
TAAGCTCCCCTTCTTGGAACTGAATTCACCACTTTTTTATTTCATGGGAAGTGCTGCCAGCAGCAGCTGCTCAGACAGTGAAGATGATGCTGTTTGTGCTCTCCGATGGGATGAGCACCTCAGCACTGCCCTGCATGGCAGTCATCACTGAGGAAGCCTCTGTGCCTCTGGTGTGCCATGGACATCACCACCTCACAGGATTTCTCTTTCCTTCCCCTGCTACATCTTCTGGTACCTTCAGCTTGGATGCTGGACCTTTTTCCAAGCAGTCCTCACTGTGGCCATAGTGGCAGATGGAGGAATCTGGGCAGGGGGAAGAGACATCTCACTGCTCCCTCTTCAAGTTAGTGCCTCTCTCAAATCACTGTTTTCTTCCCTGCACAGCGGCCCATGCGATGCCTCAGTATTAAACTCACGGGATACCAGAATTACAGAGGTGGAAAAGGATATGAGTAGCTGGAGGAAGTGTTAATATAACATGTTTCTGTTATCTTGCATCAGGCAGCTGTCAGTAACCCAATAAGATTTATCATTTCATCAAGAAAAAAATGGAAATAATGCTTTTTTTCCAGTAAAACAATATGTTAGAGTCACCACACAGGGCATACATCTTTCTGTGCAAGTGTATGTGGGGACTCTCTCTGGGGAAAGTTTTATTTTTCCCTTGTTTATCCACTGCTCAAACCTTCACATCCACCCCAGACTTCAGCTGCTGCCGGTTCACAGTGTCCTGTGGCACAATTTTCACAAAGTGTTTTGTGACATGATTGTCGCTGACGCATGTCATGAGGCGTTATAATGCCACCTCAGCTTTCCACTCTGACCAACCCTCTCCCCACTATACTTCACACAGGGAATTTTAAAGAAACAAAAGAGGAGTCAGTCACCTAACCTCACATTTGCAATGTGTGGCTGCAGTCTGAGCTGCACCAGAGTCCTTTGAAATGGAGTCATTTTGTCTAGTTTGCTCTAATGTGATAAGCTAGATGGGATAGAAATTCTAGAGATTATTACACAGAATTATTTCAAACATGGAGCTAAGATAAAAGCAGAGTCCAGGCAGGGCTAATCTGTGCCTGTCAGCCCACACTTTAATCACATGCCCATTACTTCGTTAGTCATCTCTTTATCAGTGCTCTTAACCCACTCCTGCTCCTCCTGCAGTAAACTTTAATGAACCAAAGAAACACTGGAGTTACTCACTGAGAACAGAGAAACAGAAAAATGGAGGAGCTGAATGCTAAAGGCCTCTCATCACAAGGGAGAGTGAATCAGTTTGGAGGTAGTGGAAAAGACAACTCTTCAAACCCAAGTAGATGGAATTCCTGTCTGTAAGCAAATATTTTGAAACATTCCAAAGGAATTCTTATTCTGTAGCACTGAACTTTAATGTTTCTTTCCTAGGCATATGTTTTGGGTTAGCAGCTGGTATTTTACAATCAATTAAACTGAGAAAAAGCAAATAGTACAACACAAGAATCACCTGTGTGGAGAGTTCACTAAAATCACTGCTCTTCATCTGCTATGCATTTTCCTCACTCTGCTGGGACAACTGTTAGCTAAAAGTCAGAAAACAAGCAAGTCACACAATAGCAATATTTGTGCTTTGGGCTGAGCTGTAAGCAGTTTCTAATTTTAGTGAGCTCGTACGTGCCTTACATGGTAGGTAATCGTGCCAATTGCCACAACAGTAACTGCATCTGTCACGACACCAGCAAGTAACATCTGAGGTGTTGTGGTTCTGTTGTACTCTTAGGGATAATAATTAACCATGGATGGAAAGGAAACCGCTGCAGGAGAGGATGATCCCACTGTACAACAATTTGCACAAGTTACCATGACATGCTGAAGAGAATCCATGACAGAACTAAGGTGTTCTCCTCCTGGATCAGCATCCTTACACTAGCACTGCACTCTTGCCCACCACACCAGAGCAGGCAGCATGAGATCTGGAAGGTGATGAGTTATTCACTTGCAAGCATTTCCATATCACTTCCAGAGTGCCAAGAACCTATGACATGACCTTAGCTACCAGGTGGCATATTGGAGAAACAAAACAGACTGCTGGATTTTCCAATAGCAGCCAGTCCTGTGAGTCACACAGAAGAGCTGTGCCTTGGACAAAAGCTGCCTATTAGCCTTGCATGCCCCTGAGGGATTCTGAGCAGCATCCTGCACCCAGCATGCACCTGGCACATTTGCATCATTGCAGTATTAGAGTAGAAAGAGGATTATGAAAACAATGACTGAGGCAATATTCAGCTCCAAATAGATGCGCTGCTACTACCCTACCACAGCTGACAGAATGAGCTTTAGATAGATTTATCACATCTTTAGCCTCAGTGTCCCTTCATTCTTCTCAAACCTCTCTAGTACTCCATTAACGACTCTCCCAGCTTCTCTTTCCTCCCACTTTTCACCATGATCTACTCAGCCACTGCACCACTCTCTCCCTCTCTCCCACTCATGATGATGCCTCTCTTCGTGCCAGTGTCTCTGCTTCAGCCACAGCAAACCATGATCAACTACACCAGGATCCTCCTTGAGACAGCACGTGCTGGCACATAGATGGAAAAGACAGTAAGAATCAGCCTCTTTTTCCTCCATTTGTGAAGCCATCCCACTTCTTCTGGCCCTTGCTGTCAGTCAGCCATTGCTCTCACACCTGATCATGTGAGGATACAAAAGATCCTAAGAACAAGGTTTGAGAGGAAAAGGAGCAAAGTTTTACAAGAGCTCACCATCTGGGCAGTATTGATAGAGAGCTCAGTGCCAAATTCACATGCCAAGTCAGATCTATCATTACGGAGATGCCGGTGCACATGGACTGTATTCTCAGCTGAAGCAGGACAAATCTCAAAGAATTAATCTCCCTTTTCACAAATTTTCATCTCAGGCAATGCTGTAGAGGCAGTGTCCCTGATCTAGCATTTCAAGATGCTATTGTGGCATCCCAAACAGCAAAGCAAGCCGTAATTTACTCTTGTAAGCCAAGAGTAATGAGGTACAGCTCCTCCTAAGCACGCTACAAAGGGCAGAAAGAATCTTTCCCTTTTACCCTTAAACAGTCTCAACTTTTCTGGAGCAAACTGCCATCCCCCTTCCCTAATCAAACCCCCAGAGAGGTGAGTGCACTTGGCCACCTCTGTGTTTCACAGTTCAGGAAAAGAGAATTCCTGCTGTGCTGGCACAGGAAGGAGGCGCTGAGCTGGCACAGCATTCAGCTGTGACACACAACTGCTTTCCCACAAACTCATTGTTAGCCTTTAGTTGTGAACGCTGTAGAAAGGCCAAGGGATTTGGATGGAGGTTATGGGAAGCAAAGCATGGTCTGGAATGCGATTCTGCAGTCTAGAGAGCAGTTGAGTAAAGACAGCAGAGGCTGCCTGGGTAAGTGGGGAAGGCTGGAACTAGCACCATGCAACAGCCTGTCTCCAAGGACAGTAAGAGTGGATTGGCACAGAAATCAATTTTCATACCTTCTCTCACAGCCACTATGAAAAGTATATGAATCACATCAGCAATAAATCATGTAAGGATTGCATGATTGGATTCAGGGGTGGAGGAAGCAAAGGGAAAATTCATCTTGCCCATTACAGTCCTCTTCCTTTTGTCTCTGAGGGACCCTTAAGTTCCTTCTGATAGCCACTTCCTAACAGGAGCAGTAACTTACCATGTCACCCAGCTGAAACCCTGCTTAGGATATTAAAAAACAAAAACATATGCTTCTCAACAGAACTCTCCGGATTATCTTGTTGGTCCTTAGAAATTAACAATACTAATACAAAAACATCCAGCAGCCCAATTATCAGCCCCTTCTCGTTTCTATTCCCGTTAAATTCACAGCTGCTTTGCAAAGAGACAGGCTGCTGTATGAAGACTGCCTCGAGTGCTCTCACCCAAGCCGCTTCCATTTATTCCACTGAGAATGAGGACACCAAGAACTCAAATGCCTGCTTGGTATTTGGCAGGTGCCATTGGTGTATGACACACTGTTTAAAAAGCAAACAGCAAGAGCGACATGATGTTCTAAAGTGAAAAAGCAGGGCATTTTATTCCTCTCATGGGAATAAAACTGTTAATTTTCAATTATCTGCTGGCCTTTTCACCATCCAAAGGAGTTTTGCTGTGAGCTAAATCTGCCAGCTTACCTGTCCTGTGATGAACTCTAGCTGAGAAGTGGGGAGCTGTGGGCACTGCAGCTGCTGTTGAGGGGGGGGATAAAGAGCTGACAAGCAAGGTGTGCGTGTGACTGGCACACTGCAGACAGGACCCTGAGGTGTCACAGTGCCATCTTCCAAAACTCACCCAGCTGGGTTCCTTGGCAGGAACGCCACAAAGCAAAGAAAGAACCTGCAATTCCACTTTCTTGGCTTTGAAACATGCTAAATTGATTGAATACATGTCAGCTTCATGCCGTGAGATATTTCAGCATCTCTAAAATGTATTTGCAGCTGTATTTCTAATTTGCAAGGACATTCTTCTGCCAAGTACCATGTAGGTGCTTACCTGATGACACAAATCTACAGCAAGAACAGGTAAGAAATTGAATAGTTTTGCTAGACAGAAGTAGGCTGATTTCAGGCAAGGTATTGTAAGGAAAAACAGAGAGGGGTATGATACCTATGGATTACATAGTGTGGTACAAGACAATCTCCCAGTGCTTTAGCCCTGGAACTATTTGCTGCCTGTAAGGTGGTCTGTCCAAAGTGCTGCAGATTTTACACACAAATTGCTGCCCACTGAGATGCAGGCTGGATTCTGCCATCTGTTTGACATTTAGCAAAAGCTCCCACTGTACGATAAGGAGAAGAGGAAGGGGAAGAGGAAGGGGAAGGGGGGAAGGAGGGAAGGGAGGGAGGGAAGGGAGGGAGGGAGGGAGGGAGGAAGGGAGGAAGGAGGGAAGGGAGGGAGGGAAGGAATTTTGGAAGGAAGGAAGGAAGGAAGGAAGGAAGGAAGGAAGGAAGGAAGGAAGGAAGGAAGGAAGGAAGGAAGGAAGGAAGGAAGGAAGGAAGGAAGGAAGGAAGGAAGGAAGGAAGGAAGGAAGGAAGGAAGGAAGGAAGGAATTTTGGAAGGAAGGAAGGAATTTTGGAAGGAATTTTGGAAGGAATTTTGGAAGGAATTTTGGAAGGAATTTTGGAAGGAATTTTGGAAGGAAGGAAGGAAGGAAGGAAGGAAGGAAGGAAGGAAGGAAGGAAGGAAGGAAGGAAGGAAGGAAGGAAGGAAGGAAGGAAGGAAGGAAGGAAGGAAGGAAGGAAGGAAGGAAGGAAGGAAGGAAGGAAGGAAGGAAGGAAGGAAGGAAGGAAGGAAGGAAGGAAGGAAGGAAGGAAGGAAGGAAAATATTTTTTACCTCAAATACAGACTGAAATTAGAGCAATCCTGGAGCAAAGTAGCTCTATGGAGTCTTTCTGCTGCCTCATTTTGAGAGAAACTGTAAGGGTCAGGAAGTGACCTGGAAAACCAACAGAAAAATTTGAAAACAGTCCTAAGCCTTCCCCAGAAGCACCCTGTTGCTCATGTTGGAGGCAGGAATGTGACAGCACACTCTGAAGTTCATGCACAAGAGCCACCTTTATTGAGTGCTTTGTTTCTTAGGTAGATCCCAAGGTCTGTGCAGTCAAACCCTGTGGGTTGAACCAGCTGCCACCTGGCCAAGCAGCCCACAGGTGCTCGTGTCCCCAGTGCCCTGGGCCAGCTCTCCAGTGGTCCACACTGGTCAAGTTACATAATCAAGGTACTTCTATAATTAGTTATCTTTCAGTTATAAAACCAGGATTAATTATAACTGTGAGGCCTTCAGGCCAGCTGTTTGCCACCACAACATCCAGATATCCAAGTTCCTCCCTCCATTCCTTCTCCCTCTGACTCCCCATGATGTCTTCACTTTCCTTGTTTGTAGTCATGAAGTGCAAGTCATCTCTTGGTATCTCACAGGTCTGTTGCAGATACTGGGACACCAAAACCTAGTGTTCAAATCTTCCAAACTTCAAAAGTCACCAAAAGCCTCTCCTCATACTCATGTGATGTCAAGAGCCAGATGTCCTTCACTTTGCTCATCCAAAACAGAAAGGAAATTTATTAGTGCATTTTTAGTTATTAATCACATAGTAGAAGGGACAGCAGGTATAAACTCAATCCTCTTTTTTATTTTCTGCCATATAAACCTGCTAGTACTTTCACAAATCAATCAAAAGAAGTCCTCTGTCCATTTCCCTGTGATCTACAGAAGGAATGCTGGCTACCATTCCCCTGCAAAAAAAAAGAACAATAATTAAGAAAGAGACTGAAAACCTTCTATAAAAGAATATTGATTTTTGAGAAACAGTAAAAGACAGGAAATCTCTAGCAGTAACAAGGTTTTCACACCATGAGCCCTGTGTTGTCAGACCCTTTAAATCCATTAATACCAACAGTCACAGAGTGACAGCTGCCACTTCTGGTCCTTTCTTCTCTCTGGGAAGATGGAAGGGAACGTATGTTGAAGAAAAACGAGAACTGGCTCCCCCACGGCTATTGGCAGACAGAAAACTCAGCAAGCAGGAGCTCAGTGAAGGAATTTCATTGGCAACAGGAGCTCTGCAATCACTGTGGGTACCAGTGGGAAAGAAACACACCTCCATCCAGAGGGGCTGGTCAGTGAATGACCTGAGCAAGGACACAGCTTGCTCTGAAACATGATTTCCCCTCCCTGCTGATGGATGCACAAGTGGCAGTGTCGGGGAGCCCCAAGAAGGCAGCGCTCAGTGCTAGGAGGATCAGCTGAGATCTGTGCGTGTTTCTCCGTGGCAGCTGCCACCTTGGCTGACGCTCTGCGGCTCAGCCGAGACACCCCTGCCACTTAGGCTAAATAAAGACATAAAAACAGAGTTCCCGAGGTCTCAGCTGGGCAGTCAAAGACTCCTGCTGGGAGCCCAGCAGTCACTTGGCATCTGTGGAGTGTGTTTGTCACACTCACTGCAGGGAAAGAAATCTGTCAGAGATTTGTATATCAATGTCACTTCAGCCCAGCTTCTCCCTCTGCCCTTCTCTTTGGGATTTATTGGTGGTGTATTTTAAAACCCTTTTAGAATTCTCCCCAGTGGTTCAGGGGAAAATTCTGTATTTATGGATATACCCATATTAGTTTTGAACACCACTATGAAGGAAGGAGGAGGCTGATTGGTGCTAGGGTTTCAGTAATGGTTTTTATGTAATCAAAAACTGCTGTTAGTACAAGATTATGTAACCAAGTGGAACCCTCAAAAAAGGATGTGCCTGTTCAGACCTATTCCTGCCCGGAGTGTTTGAGCTTATCAGTGGTTTCAGGGGGCGTTGTGGAGGAAGCCTGCCTGGGGTGTGAGCAGGTGAACGATCTCCTTTCACTGGGGGCCAAGCTTAGGGAGGAAGTTGAAAGACTAAGAAGTATCAGGGAAAGTGAAAGGGAAATAGTCTGGTGGAGCTCAGCCCTTCCACCTTTGAGGGAGGTCCAACAAGAGCCAGAGGACTCCCTAACCTCCCACTGTCAGGCAACAGGAGGGCACCTGGGGGATGAAGGGGAGTGGAAGTGGGTCCCTGATTGGGGAGGTAATAATAAAAATTCCTCCTGACCCTCACCCCCTAGCCAGGTGCCACTTCAGAATACGTATGAGGCCCTGGATCTGGAGAGTCAGCTAGATGATTTAGAAGAAAATTCTCTGCCCAGTGAGCCTCCCCATTATGGTTCATCTGCCAGAGAGATCACCACCTCTTACATCAGAAAGAAATGAAGGGCAGTAGTACTAGTGGGTGACTCCCTTCTGAGGAGAACAGAGGGCCCCACACGTGGACAGGACCCATCCCACAGGGAGGTCTGCTGCCTCCCTGGGGCCAAGGTAAGGGACATCACTGAGAGATTCCCTGGGCTGATCCCACCCTCTGATTATTACCCACTGCTTATACTCCAGGCTGGCAGTGATGAGATTGAAAAGAGGAGTGTCAGGGCAATTAAAAGGGACTTCAGGGCACTGGGTCAAGTACTTGATAGGACAGGGCCACAGGCAGTCTTTTCCTCAGTCCCCTTGGTGGCTGAGATAAACGGTGAAAGGAGTAGCAGAACTCATATCATTAACAAGTGGCTCAAGGGTTGGTGTTGTTGGCAAAATTTCGGATTTTTTGATCTTGGGGCAACTTTATGGCACCTGCCCTGCTGGAACCGATGGGACCCATCACTCAGTGAAGGGCAAAAGGTTTTTAGTCATGAATTGGGAGAACCTTGTTGAGAGGGCATTAAACTAGGTTTGAAGGCGGAAGGCAATGCAGCTGGGCTGTCTGGAAGCAGGGCCAAGAGTGGCAAGCCTGAGCTAGGGGTGAAATCAGTAGCCCAGCTGAGGTATACCAATGCATGCAGCATGGGTAATAAACAAGAAGAGCTGGAGGCCATGGTGCCACAGCAGAGTTGTGATGTTGTCACTGTCACAGAAACATGATGGGACGACTCACACAGCTGGAGCACTGCACTGGATGGCTACAAGCTCTTCAGAAGAGACAGGAAAGGGAGAAGAGATGGAGGAGTGGCCCTTTATATTAGGGAGGCTCTTGATGCCATAGGTATTGAAATGAATGACGATGAAGTTCAATGCCTGTGGGTAAGAATTAAGGGAAAGGCCAACAAGGCTGACATCCTACTGGGAGTCTGTTATTGTCCACTTAACCAGGAGGAAGATCTGGACAACTTATTCTATAAGAAGCTAGATAATGTTTCAGGATCATCAGCCCTTGTTCTTGTAGATGACTTCAACCTACCAGACGTCTGCTGAGAATGTAATACAGCGGAAAAGTGGCAGTCCAGGAAGTTTTTTAGAGTATGTGGAGGACAATTTTTTGTTGCAGATGTTGAGTGAGCCCACCAGGGGAGGGACTATGCTAGACGTGTTGTTTGCAAATGGAGGTGGGCTGGTGGGACATGTGGTGGTTGGAGGCTGCTTAGGGCACAGTGATGGTGAAATTATAGAGCTCTTGATATTTGGTGAAATGAGGAGAAACATCCATAAGACTTTTACACTGCACTTCTGGAGGGCAAACTTTGGCCTCTTTAGGTGACTTATTCAGAGAATTCCTTGGGAAGCAGCCCTAAAAAACAAAGGAGTCCAGGAAAGGTGGGTGTGCTTCAAAGCAGAGATCTTGAGGCCACAGGAGCAAACTGTCTCTCTGTGCCAAAAGGCAAGTCAACGAGGCAAACATCCAGCTGTGACAGGAAAGGAGGTTTTGAAGGAACTTAGAAATAAAAAGAGGGTGTATCATCTTTGGAAGGAGGGTCAGGTCTCTCAAGAAGTATTTAAGGAGGTTGCTAGGGCATGTAGGAAAAAAATGAGGGAGGCCAAAGCTCTGTTTGAACTACAAATGGCAACTTCTGTAAAAGATAATGAAAAATGTTTTTAGAAATATATTAATGGTAAAAAGAAAGGATAAGACCTTTGTTCTGTATTGGATAGGGGAGAGAACTTAGTAACTGCAGAGGAGAAGAAGGCAGAAGTGCTCAATGCCTTCTTTGCCTCAGTGTTTAGTGGGAAGATGGCTCATCCTCAGGACAGCTGTCCTCCAAGGATGGTAGATGGTGTCAGGGAGTAGAATGGTCCCCCTTTTATCCAGGAAGAGTCATTCAGAGAACTGCTGAGATGTTTGGATATTCATAAATCTGTGGGCCCAGATGGGATCCACCCCAGGGTGATGAGGGAGCTGCCAGATGAGCTTGTGAAGCCTCTCTCCATCATTTACCAACAGTCCTGGCTCACTGCTGAGGTTCCAGATGACTGGAAGCTGGCCAATGTGACACCCATTTATAAAAAGGATGGGAAGGAGGATCCTGCTAACTATAGGCCACTTAGCCTGACCTCAGTACCTGGTAAGGTTATGGAGCAGCTTATAGTGAGTGCCATCACACAGCCCTTACAGGATGGCCAGGGTATCAGACCCAGCCAGCATGGGTTTAGGAGGGGTAGGTTATGTTTGACGAACCTTGTCTCCTTTTATGACCAAGGGACACGCCTGGTGAATGCAGGAAAGGCTGTGGATGTTGTGTACCTGGACTTCAGCAAGGCCTTTGACACTGTCTCCCACAGCATTCCCTGGAAAAGCCTGGCTTGGACAGGAGCACTCTTTGCTGGGTTAAGAACTGGCTGGATGGCCGGGCCCAGAGAGTGCTGGTGAACGGTGCTGGGGATCAGTCACCAGTGGTGTCCCTCAGGGGTCTGTGTGGGCCTGTTCTGTTCAATACTTTCATTGATGACATGGATGACAGAATTGAGTCCTTCAATAATAGATTGCAGATGCACATATGTAGGTCTGTTGGAAGGCAGGAGGGCTCTGCAGATGGGTTGGATGGTTGGATGGATGGGAAGAGTCCAATGGGATGAGGTTTAATGAGTGAAAGTTTCGAGTCCTGCATTTTGGCCACAATAACCCCCTGTTATAGGGGGTTATAGTGTTATAGGCTGGGGACAGTGTGGCTGGATAGTGCCCAGGCAGAAAGGGACCTGAGGGTACTGGTCAAGAGCCGGTTGGACATGAGCCAGCAGTGTGCCCTGGTGGCCAAGAAGGCAAATGACATCCTGGCCTGTAGCAGAAATAGTGTGGCCAGCACGAGCAGGGAGGTCATTCTTCCCCTCTGTAGGAGACTGTATGAGGCGACAGTAGGCAGCGGGCTGGACTGTTGGGACAGACGGAGAGATCTCTATAGCCAGGTCTTGAAATGTGTGGTTTATTGCAGAAGGGCATGGGTAAAAAGGCCCTGCTCGGATCTGCCAGTCGCAGCTTGGAGCAGGGCAGTAAGGGAGTGCAGGGTAAGAGAAAGAGATAGAAGGGTGGTAAAAGAAGGAAGTAAGAGAGTAAGGGAGTAACTATAAGAGTAAGAACACGAGGTTCCCGTTACAATACAATAAATCTTCTTCTGTATTGAATATTCTAATTTCCACTAACCAATCTAATACAAGATACAAATCCTATAGCATTTACATATAGCCTATAAGAATCATTACATTACCATATTATGTTTAAACCCTAAAAACTACTCTTTGCAACCCTTCTGCCAAGCTAGCAGGGTCTTCTCTGACCTTTGGACCTGCTTGCCAGCAGAAGGAATTGTTCAATCAAGAGGGGATTACATTCTATTGTCTTCTAGTTATCTTTAGTGACTAAGGTTTGGTATCTCAAAGCTAGCTTTCATTTCAATCTCTCTTATGGTTTCCATATTCTCAGAGTCTTTTGCCAGGCAATCATATTCATAAGGTTTTCCTGATTCATCCTTCTCAACACTCCTCTACTCAGCACTGCTGAGGACACACCTTGAGTGCTGTGTCCAGTTCTGGCTCCTCAGGTCAGGGAGGACGTGGAGATGCTTGAGGGTGTCCAGGACGAGGCAACGAGGCTGGGAAGGGGCTTGGAACACAAACCCTGTGAGGAACGGCTGAGGGAGATGGAGTTGTTCAGCCTGGAGAAAAGGAGACTCAGGGGTGGCTTTATCATTCTCTACAACTCCCTGAAAGGTGGCTGTGGTCAGATGGGTTTGGTCTCTTTCTCCAAGCAGCACTGACAGAACCAGAGGACACAGTCTCAAACTGTGCCAGGGGAGATACAGGTTGGATGCTAGGAAAAAGTTTTTCATGGAATGAATGAAAAAGTACTGGAATGGTCTGTCCAGGGAGGTGGTGGAGTCACCATCCCTGGATGTGTTTAAAAAAGAGTGGATGTGACACCTGGTGCCATGGTCTAGTTGAGATGTTACAGCATGGGATGGAGTTGATGATCTTCAAGGTCTCTTCCAACCTAGTCATTCTGTGAATTCTCTGAATAAGGACAATTCCCGCTAAATTCTCAAATAACATCTGGCAACCCAGCATTTCTAGGAGGACTCCTAAAACTTATTACCAAATGTGCTGCCAGGTCTGCTGGGAAAAGCATTAATATCCATTGCACAAAACCAATTGTTCACTGAGGTTTGACCTTGATTTTGTTTTAAATACAAGCCTGTCCTTCCCCTCACCTGGTTCTAAGCAACACAAAATCAAATACCAGATCAGTCTAAGAAATCTCCTGAAACAGTTCTAACAGAATTTCCTTCTTTCAGAAAAGCCATCTATTCACTGGGATCTCTGTTACATGGCATAGATATTTTTACATAGAAATTCTTTTCTTTGCTTTTACCAGACCCATCTAAGTTTTCAGTGGCATGAAATGGCAAACAGGCAAGTCCAAATATGCCCACGCTCTGTGGGTTGTTGTTGTTTTATAAAGGTACAAACTCTGATTCACAGGTTTTACTGGTATCTTGGCATCCAGTACATACCACCTGTGATCTACATTTCTCTGCTGCAATCTGACAATAAAAAGTTGGGGTGGTGCCCAAGCAAGCCCCTGGCTCAGCCCCTGCTGTTCCCTCCTCACACACCCAAGAACATGTTGGATCTAAGACAAGCAGCTGCTCAGTGATGGAAATAAGGACAAAGGAATGTGCACCCAGGACCTCAATGCTGGTCGTTTGTGCAAAATAATCCAGGCATCTTGTTTTTCCACTTGCAATGTTGCCCTCGATACAGATCTGGTGAAAACCAGAGTCACTTTGAGACCCACAGTGGGCAGAGCAGTGAACAGTGTGGCAGAAATGCACCCTGCCCATTCCAACATGCCAGCTCCCTACACTGGGAAGAGATTCTTTCATGGGAAGGCATTGGGGATCCATTTGGATATTGTCATTCTCCCAGACCACCACTCTTCCCCTCCTTGCTACCCCCACAGCCAGCCTCTGCCCTGTTTCCCGCTTCCTTCCCCTTCCCAGGAGCCCAGGGCTTCCAGAGGGTCACCTGCTGCTCCTCACTCTGCCACAACTCACCTCACAGACCTGACTCCCAACTTAAAATAAGTGCCAGCTGAAGTAATCATTTCAGCATCCACTATATAGATAGCTGAAACCTTAAGAGGGATCACACTTTTATTTTCAGAACGCTTAACAACTAAAATAAACTAAGAGAATTTTTTTCAACTGTCTTAAAATAACTTCTAGCCCAGGGGGGATTATATAAGGCAATGGCAAGGCTACGCAACATTGAACCCAAACTGCCACCTGTCCTGACAGAAGCCCTCACAATTTTTGCATAGATCTCTCATAATTTTATTATAATTTTTCAGTGTAGCCTTGCACAGAGTATGACCCAGTGACAGACCTGCAACTACAGTGACACAGCTATGGCCTATGGTTGCAGTACACAAACACTCAAATTAGAATGGAATTATAACGAAAGAGGCTGCACTTTTTACTTGTTTTCTGAACAAAAGGCAAATACATACAATTCCCTTTCTAGCATTTTTTTTTAATCAGATGCTTATCTAGAATGGAAATAAACAACAGTTAAAATCAAAGCGGCTTTCATACGTTAGTTATATTGAGCCTCTTAATGTGAGACCCTCCAGGACAGTTTTAGGTTCCCTATGGCTTAATATGACTATTTCTGAAATTATCAACCTTCAAGGTTTTAGGTAATTACTGGGTCATGTAACAGACATATTGTGGCACTGACACAGGATTTAGCTGAAGTTCTCCACTGTCCCCGACACTGCCGAGAGTACGACAAATGCTCACACATTCACCAGATTTTTGCTACATCTGCTGCTCCTCAGTGGGTTTAAACAGAGGAAAAATGAATTTTGGGTAGACCAGCTGGAGCAGCACTCACAGCCCGGCAGGGTAAGGTGAAGATTACAGAGCAACTTCCAAACAAGCACCTTACACCCCAAACCGCAGTAAAAATCCTGTCCAAGCCCACGCTGAGTTTACAAGACATCCAGTCAGAGCTCCAGTCTGACCCTGCTCCTGCTCCCTCCGAGCCACTCCCAGGTCTGACCCCATTCCAGGGTCTGACCCCATTCCAGGGTCTGACGCCATTCAAGGGTCTGATCCCACTCCCGGGTCTGACCCCACTCTAGGGTCTGACCCCATTCCAGGTGTTATAGATAATAACCGAATCAAGTTGAATTAAATAGCAAAACAGCAATTTTTATTTTTGCGACCGAAAATATGGTCCTGGGAAGCCACAAGCGAAAACACGACAGCACCGAGCCGGGGTCGGCACTGGGTGGACACACACGCTGATCTGATCTCTACCGCATCAGATCCCCCTGTGTTCACACCCTGCCATCTCAGAGTCCAGCTTTATACAGTTTTTCCTGGCCTGAGGTGAGAATTTCCTTTGTTTCTGCTGCAGATTCTCATATTTAGATTAAATCTTTTTCTGGTGCTGCCCTGGACAAAGGTCCTTCCTGCGTGTTGATGAAGGCTGTGTCTGCTCTGCATTGATGTGTAATTTTCCTTGGGAGTGCTTACGGGAACCAGCGGAGGTGATTGGCTGTCTGATATGTGGTACTTAACAGGTCCTTTTCCAGTCCGTTGTGGAGATCACCGGGCTAGGTCTGTTGATATGCTAATTACGGCCCTTGTCTATAGCCCCGGGTGCTTGGTGTTTTAAGGTTCTTTCTACTTTATTTTATTTCATACAATCCTTTTATATAAACACGAATTATAACATATATCACAATCCCTCCCCTTCTATATAACCAAATTAATTCGTGTTCCCCTCTCAGTTTTCTTCAGACTCATCACTGCTATCCCACTCCTCTATTGACTCTTCTCGATAATCTATGTAAGAGCGTTTATTTTTCCCTATTTGCTCTTCAAATTTTGCAAGTGCCTCTACTGCACTAGTATCTACCTCCCGTTCTCCCAATTTCAGCAATTTGGATGCCTTGCCATTCGCTCTCCCAGATGCAATTTCTGGATCCATGGGCATAGCATCTATTTGCATGCCCTGCACCACTGAGTGTATTAATCTGATGAAACAAGGTATCAAGCGTGGTAGGAAGATGACTCCAGCTACTGAGCACAGGATAAAGAACACAACCTTTTTCCACCATGCTCCTGAGAATAACTGTTCCCACCAAGATGCCTGGAGAATGGAATTCCACTTCTGGACAGGGACATGTGCCACCCTTTTTATCTCCGTAGCAAGATCCCTTATAGTTTCTCCATAGTCATCAATTTCCACACAACATTCGGATTCATTAAACTTGCCACAAACCCCTCCTTCCTCAGCTAACAAGTAGTCCAGGGCTATTCTATTTTGATATACAAAGGCTCGCATCTGGGAGTGCTGTTTAGCCAATAATTCGAGAGCATCTGAAGTGTAATTGGACACAATTTCCACCACTGCCTGTAGCCTTATTAGCCTATTTAGTAGGTACACTGGAGTCCGATAACCCCAACTCCCATCCTGTGCCCAGGTTGCAGGACCATAATACTCTATTATTCTCTCAGCTGGCCACTTTTCCCCTCCCCAGGTTTGGCTACCACCCACATCAGGGAGTATCTTTTTCAACTCTCTTTTTTCCCTTTTCAGTGTCTCATAGAGGGGTGCCCCCAACATTCCACTATCAGATCTTGGCATGTTAAAGAAAACAGGCTGAATTATCCCCAAGGTACATGACCCCTTCCACCTTTGTGGTAATTCACCGTATGCTTTCTTTCCACATACCCAGTATATCCCATCTGGAGCTTTCCAGGTGATCTCTGTGCTTTCTGGTTTGGTCCAATAAGCACTTAATTCCCCTAGTGATTGGTAAGTGTTAGCTCCAGAGCCTTTGTTCCAACAAAGCCCAATTTTGTCACTCCATTCACAATTACTCCCTCTTTCTAGGCTCCAGTATCCAGCAGGGGTGTCTGGTTGCCAAGTTTTGCTTTTGTTGTTTGAGTTTACTGCTAGGGTGGAGATGCACGGGGTGTATCCCACCACCTCTGTATATTCTTTACCTTCCCGACTGACACAAATTGTCCCAATTACTCTTTTATTTAAGACCCAACCCTCTGGTCTTCGGAGTGACTTTGAGATTTGCGTTTTGTCCCACCTTAGGAGCTGCTCTGGAGTTAAACTCTCACCTTTCCAGGGCCATTTTTCTGCTGACTTGAGTCCTCCACAAATCCAGCAGTTGGACAATCCTAATTCAGTTGCAATTTCTTGCATCAAATCAATAAACAAATTTTTGTCCGATCTTGGCAGACCAAAATTGTCGTACTGTTTTTCGAGTAAATCATATTGCTCACTTAAAGTTCTTAATCTTTCCTGTTCTAGTCTCCTCTTTCTCATTTCTGACTCCTGTCTTTTCATTTCTAAGGCAATTTGTTCTATTTTGCTTTCAGGATCCATGCCTTCCTTATTTCTGGAGAAACAAAAAGTGTTATCGAATTGGGCACAAACCCGTTCATCATTTTCTTCAAGTAGGTCGATGATGATTGGTTTACCATGCGAGATCAACCCATTCTCAAACTTAAGATTCTTGCCCACCCAATATGTTTTCCCTTCCATGACACACATACCTAATCAGGTATTGTCATAGCATAACTCATTCACCTGAAAATAAGCCACAAATACAGACTTCTGTTTTCCCCCTACCCACACCGAGCGATTACATTGTCCACAAGTGGGAAGAGGTGTTTGATTGGCATTTCTCTTCTGGAGATTGTGAGCAAATGTCTCTGACTGCCCTTTCCCATGTCTTGCCTTGAGAGCATAACATACCATTTTCTTTCCCCATTTACACTTCACATACTGAGTGCCATTAAAGGTACAGTACTCCTCCTTTCCTTTATGGGTGCAGTTGGCCAGGACAGAGCGAGTCAGGGTGCTAATTAGTGAGCATCCCCCACACTCATTGCTATGGTTTTGTGCCGCAGGGCTTGCAGAGTTCCTTGGGTATGCGTTAATCGGTGGGAACATGACTAGGCTCAGGCTCACCAGGATTCCCCACAGGCGTACCTCTCTGCCTCTGCCTACGCCCACTAGTTTGCTGCTAGTGGCGAGGGAAACCATCTTCTTGGCAGCAGAGGTATTCTTCAGGGGACCAAAGCAAAGTCCGAGCTGCATGTTGCCTCTTAAAGACATCTCACCTCAATAATTTTATCGTGTCCGTCCAACAAGGTACCTTACTTGTTCTCCGGCACTCTTAAAATTTTAGGTCTGCAATTTAGTTTCTCACTAATCCAGTGTTGGTATAAAAGAAAATGCTCTACAGAATCTAGTTCAACGATATCCAATTCAGTGACAAGTACTAGAATGGGGTCAGTCAGAGACAGCTCTTTCTTAAAACACTTACACTTAGTACAGAGCCCTCCAGGTTGGACCCCCCCATACACAATGTGTAACCCAAATGCCACGACAGATCTTGCACCTGAAATGAACAAAAGGAAACACCTGCACCCGGAAGCTATACACTGTATTTGATCTAGGTTGCTTATCGGCTTGTTCGGCGCAATTTTATCTTGAGGTCTCCAGGGGAGGAAGCCACTTTCCACTTGGGTGTTTCCTCAGTTGTCTCTATCCTCTTTACTCTGGAGGCGTGTGTCCAGCCTTTTTCTGCTGTCCGGACTGCTGTGTCTGTGGTTAAAAGGACAAGAAAAGGACCTTCCCAGTGAGGAGAAAGAGAAACCTCTTTCCAGGTTTTAATGAGGACCCGATCTCCCGGCTGTATTTTGTGTATGGCGAACCCCAAAGGAGCATTTTGTGTGACAATTCCCTGTTTTCGCAATTCCTGCAAATTTTTATTTATTGTTATTAGGTAGGGTTGTATTTGTCCATCTTCTATTTTTGGATGTCCTACTGGCATCCCATGATCATACAGCATCCCATATAACATTTCAAAAGGAGATAGCCCTGTCTCAGAGTGAGGCATTGTCCTAATATTTAGTAATGCTAAGGGGAGGCATTTTGGCCAGGACATTTTTGTTTCTATTATTAATTTTGATAGTTGCGCCTTTAAAGTCTGATTCATTCTCTCAACTTGTCCAGAACTCTGGGGATGCCATGGTGTATGATATTCCCACCGAATTCCTAGGGCTTCAGCCAATTGTTTAATAACCTTTCAGGTGAAATGTGTTCCTTGGTCTGAGTCTATATAGTTGATTATACCATACCGGGGGATGATTTCTTCCAGAAGAAATTTAGATACTGTCTGGGCTGTAGCCCTCAAGCTTGGGTAAGCTTCTACCCAATGAGTTAATTTGTCTAGTAGTACTAGCAAGAATTTATACCTCCCAACCTTTGGTAATTCAGTGAAATCCACTTGGATTCTTTCAAATGGACGATAGGCTATAGGGCGACTACCCCAAATTACCTGTCGTGTCCTGGCTTTGTGAACCTTTTAGCATATCAGGCACCCCTGCACTTCCTGTTTAGCTAATTCATAAATCCCCTTACACCCAAAGAATCTCAGAAATTGTTCTGCCAGAGCCTGTGATCCCCAATGTGTTTGCAAATGTAGTCTCTTTAGAATTTTTCTGGTATAATCCTTAGATATTAATTCCCTCCCATCTGGTAATTTCCACTTACCTTCTTCTAATATACCTCCTATCTTTTTGTATTCTTCAATCTCTTTTTGGGAGGGACAAGGGGGATATCCCTGAGTCCTGCTTTCCCCAAATTCTGGGGTACTTACCATTAGTAGTGCTGCACTTTTCACTTCCTTATCTGCTAAATTGTTTCCTCTGATCCGAAATTGTATTCCTGTTTGATGTCCCTTCACATGCACGACTGCAATTGCTTCTGGCTCTCGGACAGCCTCTAGGATTTCTTTTATTATTTCTCCATGGACCAGTCCCCGTCCCCGAGTATTTATTAGTCCTCTCTCTTCCCAAATTTTCCCAGAAGTATGTACCACCCCGAAGGCATATTTTGAATCTGTAAATATTGTTCCTCTCTTTCCTTTTAGTCTTTTTAATGCTCGTAAAACTGCATACAATTCACATGCCTGAGCTGACCAACTCGCATTTAAGGGTCCTGATTCAACTACTTCTCCTGTTTTCCCGTCTATGATTGCATATCCTGATTTTCTTTTTCCCTCTACCACTCTTGCTGAACCATCCACAAACCATTTTTCCCCCTCTTTGAGTTCTTCTTCCTCTAAGTCCGTTCGGATTTTTGTCTGTAATTCTACTATTTCAGCACACTTATGGGTTGGTCCCGCCGATGCTTCCCCATACAAAAATTGTGCTGGATTTACTGCAGTGGTTGTCCGTAGTTCTAAATCATGTGAATTTATTAGTATAGCCTCATATTTTAACAGCCTAGCATCTGTGAGCCATTTGTCCGCTTTTTGCTGCAGTATACTCCTTACATCATGTGGAGTATACACCACCAGTGAGGCCCCAAATGTTACTTTCTTCGCTTCTTCTACTAACAGTGCTACTGCTAAAATCGCTTGTAGGCAAGTGGGCCAACCCCTGCTTACCGGGTCCAGAAGCTTTGACACATACCCCACCGGCTTCCCAGCTCCTGCCCACTCCTGTGTTAAAACTCCATAGGCAGTATGGTTATTAACATCCACAAACAACTGAAATGGCCTTTTAACATCTGGGAGGTTTAACACGGGAGCAGTTAGGAGAGTTTTTTTCACCTCTTCGAATTCCTCCTCATCTTGTTCTGTCCACTTTACCTTATCCATAGTCAATTTCTCATATAAGAACTT
Source organism: Catharus ustulatus (assembly GCF_009819885.2). Taxonomy (NCBI): domain Eukaryota; kingdom Metazoa; phylum Chordata; class Aves; order Passeriformes; family Turdidae; genus Catharus; species Catharus ustulatus. The sequence goes on along the minus strand of NC_046262.2, from coordinate 50,099,600 downwards.
TACTTTTTCACTGTATCCCTCAATCCACTGCCTGCAATAGCCCAGGAGTCCCAATAATTGCCTTACCTCCCTTTTTGTCCGTGGGGAGGGTAAAGATGTAATCCCTGCTATCCTTTCTCGGTCCAGTTTCTTCCTTCCCTTTACTAACCAATGCCCTAAATATTTAACCTCTGGTTCAACAAACTGTAGCTTTGATTTAGAGACCTTTAATCCTTTTTCTCCTAAAAAATTTAGCAACTTTATGGAGGTTGTCCTGACGTCCTCTTCCTTTTGACCGGCCACCAGTAAATCGTCTACATATTGTAGCAATTTAGTCCCTTCTCCCGGCACAAATTGGCTTAGTAGCTGTTCCAAGGCCTGACCAAACAGGTTGGGTGAGTCCACAAATCCCTGAGGCAAGGAGGTCCATCTGTATCGTTGCTTACGATTGGTGTCTGGGTCCTCCCATTGAAAGGCAAAATAGTCCCTACTGTCCTCAGCCAGAGGACAAGACCAAAATGCATCCTTTAAATCTATTACACTATACCAGGTGTCTTCTGGAGAAACGTTATTTAATAGAGTATATGGGTTTGGGACTGTGGGAAACAAGGTCTTAGTTCTCATGTTTACTGCTCTAAGATCTTGGACTAACCTGTAACTGCCATCAGCTTTCCGGACTGCTAGGATAGGAGTGTTATGCCTGGACATACAAGGTTCCAAAGTTCATTTGTCTAGAGGTCCTCTATGACAGGTTTCAACCCCTTTCTTCCTTCCATAGGGATGGGATACTGTTTGATTCTAATGGGCTCTTCTGGTTTATCAATTTCTATATGTATTGGTTCCATTTCTAATTTCCCTGCCTCCCCTTGCTTGTACCAAACCCTTGAATCAATCCTTTTTTCGTCTTCTATCGTTAATCTAAATAAACGCACCATAAGCCTGGAGCCTTCCACAATCAAGCTTATCTCTAATGATACCATCAAATCCCTCCCCAATAAATTATAATCAGCTCCTTCTACTAATAGCAGATTGCCTAAACAAAACCTATTTTCCGATTCTATTTCAACATCTTTAATGACTGACACTTCAAAAGGTTCCCCCTTTGCTCCAATAACCTTCACAGTTTCTTTGCTTTTTACACATCCTGAAGGCAACTGCTGAACAGTGCTACGCTCTGCACCAGAGTCTACTAAAAATACCAAAATTATTTTCTGGGGTCCTATTCTTAACTTTACCAGGGGCTCCCGGGATGTTCTGGACCCTAAGTGAAAGAGCCCCTGACACCTCTAATCCTCCTGAAACATCCTCTCATCTTTTATTCGCTTTTTACAGTCCCTTTTGAAATGCCCCCTTTTCTTGCAGTAAAAGCACTCAGGCACTTCTCCCTGGCCGGCTGCCTGTTTATTCTGGGCGGGGCTTCGCTTCTTCTGGGACTGCTGATTCGGCGCCGGTCTCGGGTTGCCTTGGGTCTGCTCCTCTTTCTGGGCTTCTCTCACTGCGGCCACTAACACTCTCGCGTTTGTCTTCTGTTGCTCTACTTCCCTTTTCATATAAACCCTCTGGGCCTCCTTTAATAACTCCTGCAACCCCTTCTCCTGCCAACCCTCTATCTTCTCAAGCTTCCTCCGTATATCCTCCCACGATTTTGCAACAAACTGAGTTTTCAGGAGGATTTCTCCTATAGGGGAGTCAGGATCTGTCCCTGAATACATTCGGATACTTTTTCTCAATCTCTCCAGCCACTCAGCTGGGGACTCCTCCTTCTTCTGACATTCCCCCAGCGCTTTACTCAAGTTCTGCCCTTTTGGCACCGCCTCCCGCATGCCTTGTATTACCATGCTTCTTAGTTCTATCATTCTTAGCCTGCCTTCTTCCGTCTGAGCGTTCCATGACGGTCTCACGCTGGGCCACCTCTGGTCCCCTTGCCCTCCCAGTGGGTTTCTGCGCTCCCAATCCCGAATTGCTGCTTGCCTAATCATTTCTCGTTCCTCGATACTAAACAACGACCTTAATATGGCATTAATATCATCATATGTGTATATGCTGGTCCCTAAAAATTCGTCCAAGCGGTCAGCGACCCCTATTGGGTCATCCATCAGATTACCCATTTCCCTCTTAAAGGCTCTTACATCCCCAGTATTTATTGGTACATGCACAAACCCAGTAATTCCCGGGGCTGTAGGTACCTCCCTCAAAGGGAGGATTTTACGTCTGTCTTCTTCTTCCTCACTATCGTCATTACATACCTTCCTCATTTTGTGCCTTGTCCTGCTGGCTGGTGGGGACCCGATTTTCCCCACGGCAGGGATTGTTCCTTTGTGTTCGGGAGGAGGAGGAGGAGGGGGAGAAGGGGGAGGGGGGGGAGGGAGTGCTGCCGCGGGTGCCTGCTCCTGGGAGAGTGGGACTCTCAGGGCTGCCTCAGCTGACACGGATTGGCACAGGAAATCCGTGGGTGCGGGAAAAGGTGCCGGAGCCGGGAGGGGTTGGGGTGCTGAGGCACGGAGAGGTTGGGGTGGGGGATTTAGGTATGGAGGTGGCAGACTATCAAGGGGTTCCCATACCTTACCTGGAGATGCAGCATCCTTGCAAGTTTTGACCGGATATAACCCAGTACTGGTGTGCTTCCATAATTTGGCATAATCTCTCTCCTCTCTTACCTGAGGGTATTTTTCGCTCACGTGGCTGATTAAAGCCAGGCAAACCCATCTCTCGAACGTACCAAAAACAGGCCAAATTACGTGCTCCCTGATCTCCTTGCCCCCCCAAATCTCCATGCAATAGTGAATCAACTTTTCCTTAGATTTATTTCTTCTATCGAGGCTCCTTTCCCAATATTCTATCATCCAACCCAGCGCGCTGTCTTGTGGGATCTCGGGCAACTTACCTTTTTTTATCTTTTTCAGTTTATCCAGGGTTTTTCCCTGGAGTTTGCTCTTTTTCTGTCCCATTTCTTTGCAGACAAGAATAAAAAAATCTCAAGCTAACTTAGTATACCTTTTTCCGTGTTTCACGCTGGGACCTTCCGAATCTGAGAAGTATTGAACTGCTGTATAAACTTTATTTATTTCAATTTTTATTTATTTTTTTTTTCCAATCTACCACCTCACACAGAGAACCGTTCCGTGGAGCTTTTCGAAAGGAGGCGAGCTCTCTTTTCCTGGGCTTGAACTAGCCCCCGATCGAGAGGTTTACCAGTTTTCCAAATCCTTGGAAACGTACCTCCCTCCCGATCCCCCCGTGACCGACCCCCAAAACACCCTTAGTTTTAGGCTTGACACATGAGAAAGAGTTTTTACACGTAACGTTCGCTTCCCCCTCAACCGACCACGTCCCTCGCGGGATGGTGGAACTGCGATCTTGGGGTCCGCACTCGCTTCGTGATAAATCACGTCTCACCCACGCGCTCAGTCACACCTCACTCAACCACGCAATACTCACGGTTCCTTTTCCTGCGTGGATTCTTCGTGCACGTCGAGTTTTATGAGTGAAAAGTTGCCGCGGTTATCCGAGAGCTCTGGGCCCGTTTCCCCCCTTTTCGTTTGTGGCTTCTGGTTTTAGTTCGGGTTCCTGAATGGTGCTGGGGAGTTTCCCGAGCCCGCCAGGTCGCTGAAATCAGCGAGGTGTCTCCTGGACGGAAAGCGGGTCCCCCCGAACCCCAAATCAGGATCACGTCGGGGTCACCAGATTGTTATAGATAATAACCGAATCAAGTCGAATTAAATAGCAAAACAGCAATTTTTATTTTTGCGACCGAAAATACGGTCCTGGGAAGCCACAAGCAAAAACACGACAGCGCCGAGCCGGGGTCGGCACTGGGTGGACACACACGCTGATCTGACCTCCACCGCATCAGATCCCCCTGTGTTCACACCCTGCCATCTCAGAGTCCAGCTTTATACAGTTTTTCCTGGCCTGAGGCGAGAATTTCCTTTGTTTCTGCTGCAGATTCTCATATTTAGATTAAATCTTTTTCTGGTGCTGCCCTGGACAAAGGTCCTTCCTGCGTGTTGATGAAGGCTGTGTCTGCTCTGCATTGATGTGTAATTTTCCTTGGGAGTGCTTACGGGAACCAGCGGAGGTGATTGGCTGTCTGATATGTGGTACTTAACAGGTCCTTTTCCAGTCCGTTGTGGAGATCACCGGGCTAGGTCTGTTGATGTGCTAATTACGGCCCTTGTCTATGGCCCCGGGTGCTTGGTGTTTTAAGGTTCTTTCTACTTTATTTTATTTCATACAATCCTTTTATATAAACACGAATTATAACATATATCACACAGGGTATGAACCCATTCCAGGGTCTGACCCCATTCAGGGTCTGACCCCACTCCCGGGTCTGACCCCATTCAGGGTCTGATCCCGTTCCAGGGTCTGACCCCATTCCAGGGTCTGACCCCACTCCCGGGACTGACACCATTCCCAGGTCTGACCCCGCTCCCACGCTCCCAAAACCACTCCTGGGTCTGATCCCACTCCACGGTCCGCCACCGCTCCTGCTCCCCCAGAACCGCTCCAGTGCATCCCGATGGCCCGCATGGAGTCGAAGCCGGGTCCAGGGACGTCTGCCTGGCCCATCCCGTCCCGTCCCCGCGGTTCCGCCCCACACTTAGGGCCGGCAGTGGCGCGGGGCTGGCCCGCTGAGGGGCCGGGGCCGGGGCTGGCACTGCCCGCGCCCCGCCGGGCCCGAGCCCGGGCCGCGCCCGCCGCCACACGGCCCAGCTCCGCTGCCGCCCGGAGCCACGCCGGACCCCGCTCCCACCCGCCCCGGCCCTGCCGCCGCCGCGCCATCACTTTCTCCCCCGGAGCTCTGAGGCGGGGCTGCTTCAGCGCCAGCAGTGGCCCCGCCCTCACCTGTGTCATTGGCCCTGGCATCTCCCCGGCTCCCGGGGCCGTCCCGGGGTCCCGGCCCCGCCGCGCACCGCCAGGGCCGCCTGGCTGCCATGGCGCGGCTGGAGGTGGACCGGGCCTTTCTCCACTCGCCGCGGGGCTCGCTGAAGATCTCCCGCATGGTACGGCCAGGGGCGGCCCTGGGGCCCGCGGGCAAGGCCCGAGCCGGCGCTGACTCCTGGCCCCTCCTGTCCCGCAGGCGCTGGTGGCGCTGGCCGCCCTCTTCTGCTTCGTGGCCTCGGGGTCGCACGAGGCCTACGCGGCGCTGGCCGGCATGGAGGCGGGGATCACCGTCCTGTTCCTGCTGCTCTACCTGCTGAAGCTTGACGCGCGGATTTGGGGCCTCTCCTGGCCGCTGGCTGTGAGTACCCGTGAGCTCCAAGTACCGGGATGCTCTGCTGTGAGTACTGATGGCTGTGTACAGATGTCCCCTGGCCCTGAGCACTGATGTCCCCTGGCTATGGGTGCCAGTGTCCTCTGGCTGTGGTCCTGCTGTCCCCTGGCTTTGTGGCCACTGGGTGAACAGGAAGGATCACCTGTCCCAGAGGACATTGTCAGCTGGCTGTGATTGTTTCTGTACACGAGTAAACCCCTGGTGTTCTGTGGAGGTTGAGGCAGTTTTTCCTAATGGAGCATTCTGTTCCTTGGATGGCTGTGCTGGATCCAATAACAGCCCCTCCCAGCACGGGCACTGTTGTCCTTGCTGTGTAACACCTTCACATCACAAATTAGTCACACACTTTCACTCAAATACTAACAAGTTCTCCTCTTACCTCACTTTTGTATGTGTATTTGCTGCTTCAGTCTATCAGGTGTAGCCAAGTTGCAAAAATTTGACACAAAAACATCAAAAGAAAGGTAAAATGAGAAAGTTTTACTAGAACACTCTTCTTACCATCAAACCACTGGGTGTCAGTGTCCTCTCACATGGATATTGCTGTATCTGTTTTCATGGCAATGCAACCTTTTTTAACCATCTCTTCTGTGTTGGGAGCTCTCCACGTTCTCCTTCAGGCCTGTATTTCAAAATAAATATTTTTCTTCCACTGGCTGTTTCAGGATGTTTTGAACTCGGTGATTGCAGCGTTGTTCCTCCTCGTTGTGTCCTTGTTTGCAGTAATAATCAAGACCAACAAAGGGACATTGGCTGGAGGAGTAAGTAGGAACATTGAAGTTCAGTGATTAGAACCTCTTGGTATTCACACTGTGGTAGGACCGTGCAAACTGTCTTGGAAGAACACTCTCAGCAGTAGCAAACAAGATACATTCAGTGTATCTCACTAAAAGAGAATAATCCTCACATCACTGGTAATTTAAAGATGTTACAGGACTTGGGAATTACTGCAGAGAAGTTCTAAAACACTGAACATTTCTAGGGTTTTAAAGTAACCTACATTGGCTAGCATAGCTTGAAATCCTAGGTGGGAGAAACCCTAGTTCTTTTGAGCTATCCAGTTTGGTTACACTACTTGAGAAAAACTGTCAACAGTCCTGCTAAAAAGAGTTGAAACTTTAACAGACACACCGGTACGTCCCTCTTGGCATGTACATTATTTTTTCTGACACAAACTGAGGAATTATGTCAGTTGAGAAGAGTTTTTGTTCATACTATGATTGTAAGAATTTTGTGTTCTTAAGATCAAACTAGTTGAATAGTTTGAGTAACTGATATTTTTAATTCAAATGGCAACTAATGTAATTAATCTCAATAAACAATAAGGAAAGGAAAAAAGCCCCTCAGTTTTGAAAGACTCTAGAAGTACAAGAGAAGCTGAAATGTGCCAAACCACCAAAAGAAACCGATAACCTCCCACAGAGGTCTTTGAAAGTCAGCTTAGGAGATGATGAGGGGGAAAGATGATGGCTTCACTGTCAGTGGCATCCTAAGCAAAAAGGAGACTTTCTGATAGACTGACTGTGCTGGAATAGAATTTATATTCTGAGTTACAAAGTTCACAGAAATGAAAGGTGCGAGCAGGAGACTGAGCAGGTAGCTGAGAACACACGTTTGGGTGGAACGAGGGACAGAGTGATCCCCATCCTGTTCTCCTGAGGCACAAACTGCCTTGAGTTGTGCTCTCCCAAGAACTCTCCTGAAAATAACTCCCCTCATCAGATAATTCAGTGCTTGCATAAAAAACCCCAGTGTGCATGTGGAATGAGGCTGAAGGGGAGGAGCTGAGCGAGTTAACTCAGTGGCTCTTCTGCGAATACATTTCTCTATTTACCTGCCTGAAGTTGTCTATTTTTTAAATAATTTAGTATATTTTCTTCAATTTGGAATATGTTTCCCATTCAGAGCTTCAGAGGAGAAAAGAATTTTCCTGCTGGGCTTGTTTCTACGAATACTGACTTTTCCCCTTGACTTTTTTCAAGGCCAGTCCCATTTTTCAAGGCCATTCATGGGACAGAAGGGCTTTCATTTAGAATAAAAGCATTGTCTGGCATAATGCAGCACTAGCATAGCTTTCAAGGAGAGCACCACGCTATCTCCAAGGCCTGACACAAACATCACACAGAGCAGGCTGCAGACAACTCTCTCAAAGGCTGATGGGATGTAAATGTGACTGTTATTTAATTTATCAGCTATCTCGAATCACACATGTTTTCAAGGCCAGAGCTAAGTTAGGAAGATGTCTTTACTGCTCCCCTGATGAGTCACTACAGTAAAAGCTTGAGACTGATTGGAGGAACTAATTTTATGGTAATTTTGATAGGTGTTGGGTCTTACATTGCTTGTTCTCTGCCTTGTTGATGTCATTCTTCTTTGCAAGAAGATTAGCCAAGAAAAAGCAAGAGGAAGGAGTGTTCTTGCCAAATAAGATGGACATGTTAGTGAAAGAATGAGTTCTCCATTCTGTTTCCCCATTCTCTTTTAAAGAATGTGTATTTTCATGTGCTCGCTTTTGAATTTCCTGTGCACGGATGTTTTCTGCAAGTTACATTCATAAGACTTCCTACTGTTCCAAGTGCAGTTTCAGCATTGCAATTTTACCAGTTAAAGCTTCAGAGAAAATTGTCATGTTTTTCTAAACTTAACTACGTTTTTTACTGTATGAAAATTATTTCATAGTTGTCTTCTTTCTCTAATAAAAAGAAAGTACAGACGGGCTTAAGTGCCTGTTTTAATCTCACTTATTTAC